>NW_024871240.1:220000-289362 GCF_019054845.1 Dipodomys spectabilis | reverse complement strand
AGGCAGACAGAGATAAGCTGTAATGAGTCTCCAGGCAGGGCGGCCGCGGCGCTGGGTCTCGGCGCACACAGGAGCAACGCGGTGGCAGGAGAGGGCACAGGAAACACGGGAAAAGAAAGACACAGGCGCGGGGCCGGGCGTGCGGGCCGCCGGAGGCCCCGAGCCCTGGACCCGACCCGTCCCTGGCCACGGCCTCCACGGGTGTGGCCGGGCTCCGTCCACACTGACCTTTCGGTTCTGGAGCCCTTGGCCCCCCGGTCTGCGCCAGGCAGGCGGGGGGCGGGGGTGGGGGGGCTGCCCTCAGACCCCCGCCAGGCAGGACGAGGCCCCCAGGGCCTTGGGCCTGGCCGCACGGGGGGGTTGGGTAGCTTCTGCATCCCAAAGGACCCCGCCCACAATGTGAGATCTCATCCGCATCAGCGTCCCAGAAAGTTCTGGGGCTCTCTGCTGAGCCGGTCTGGGGGCACCCCCGGGTTCCCCGTTGGGAATCTTGGGGGAGACGGCCCTCCCCAGGGCTCAGGCCCTGACCACAGGCCCGGGGCACTCTGCCCTCAGGCCTCCCTCTCCACGTCCAGGTGTTGCCCGGCCAGCCGGCTCTGCTTCTCTTTAAAGTACAGACAAGGGGACGTGAACAGGGAATTTTAGAGGGAGGGAGCTTGCACAGTCAGACACCGGCTGAGCCTGGAGATGCTTTTTTGGGGAGGGGTGGGAGGGGGGAGGAGGGGGCCATGGGAGGTCCAGCTCCCAGGACAGCCCTAGGATTTGCCTAGTGGGTCAATACCGAACATAGAGATGGACAGACAGACAGACACACACACACACACATGCACGCATGCACGCAACTGTGTGAATGCACCTGCAACCCCTTCCCCTTGCCCATGACCTAGACATCTTTCAGCCGCTTTCTGCCCTATCCAGGTGGTTAAGGATGGGGGGAGGGGAGGGGCGGGAGGTGGCAGCATCCGGGCCAGGGCCAGAGAGACAGGCAGGCCGAGTTCTGGGGGCCACACCCTGTGCCCTGCCCAGGCCCACCAGGAAAACCACTTCCAAGGACCAGGGCAGGAGTCGGAAGGTTTTCTGGGTCACAGCTCCCCACTGCTGGCTCTCCTAGCTTCCTAAAACCAACCCCTGGCTGCGGGGGGGGGGGGGGGTGAGAAAAGAACTTTAGAGGTTGGGACAGTCTGCTTGGTGTGTGGGCCTCCCTGGCTGGGGCCCTGGACCCCTTTCTGAGCTGTCTCTTCTGAGTCCTTCTTCTCCCCCAGCCCCGCAGAGCCCCCCAGGCCGCGCTCTGCTGCGGCGTGCGGGTTTCAGCCGCTGGGGGGGGGCGGGGGGCTCCCGTGACGGACACCAGGTGCTGAGAGACCCAGGCCGTGTGACCCAGCCCCTGGTGTGGAAGAGGCTGAGCTTCTGGAGGGCTTCTACCAGAGGCTGTGTGTGTGTGCATGTGTGTGTGCAGGGTTTCCTGTTTTCCCTCTACCCCCACTCCAGCCCATGGTGCGCAGCCAGCCGCGGGGGCTGGGCGGGGTTTGGGGCACCATGGCTGGCCCAGGGAAGGGGCACAGGCTGGAGGAGGAGGGGGAGGAGGGGGAGGGGGAGGGAGAGGAGTGGGAGGAGGGGGAAGAGGGGGAGGAGGAGGAGGGGGGAGGAGAGGGAGGAGGGAGAGGAGGGAGAGGAGGGGGGAGGAGGGGGAGGAGGGGGAGGAGGGGGGAGGGGGAAAAGAGGGAGGGGGAGGAGGGGGAGGAGGAGGAGGAGGGGGAGGAGGGGGAGGGGAAAAGGAGAGAGGGGGAGGGGAAAAGAGGGAGGGGGAGGGGGAAAAGAGGGAAGGGGAGGAGGAGGAGGAGGGGAGGAGGAGGGGGAGGGAGAGGAGTGGGAGGAGTGGGAGGGAGGGGGGAGGGGGAAAAGAGGGAGGGGGGAGGAGGGGGAGGAGGGGGAGGAGGAGGAGGGGGAGGAGAGGGAGGAGGGAGAGGAGGGGGAGGGGAAAAGAGGGAGGGGGAGGAGGGGGAGGAGGGGGAAGAGGGGGAGGAGGAGGAGGAGGGGGAGGAGGGGGAGGGGAAAGAGGGAGGGGGGAGGGGAAAAGAGGGAGGGGGGAGGGGGAGGAGGGGGAGAGGGAGGAGAGGAGAGGAGGGGGAGGAGGGGGAGGAGGGGGAGGGGCCCTCAACCACAGGCTCAAGCTGAGGAGAGACTGGGCATCATCCGGTGCCACACGGATGCTCAGACCGCCAGGATGGCCTTCCTGGAGGAAGAGCAGCCGGCGCTCAACGAACCCACCAACTAGCTAACAACTAACAGCTCAGTGAGGGAGTGAGGTGAGCGAAGCCTGTGAGCGGCGTCACAGCAGGGGGGGGAGGGAGGGGGAGGGAGGGGGGAGGGAGGGGGAGGGGGGGAGGGCAGCGCCCAGGTACGAACACTGCCCTGCCCTTCAGGCTGGCCCTGACGGTCTCTCCACCACGGGGACGGCAGCTCCTGCGTCCTTGCCACGTGAGCTCGTTAGTGTGTTGGAATCGCCTGACACCAGGCTCTCTAGTAGCACCTGGTGGCCGAGGAGTCCGGGAAGGAGGCTGGGGAGGGCCCCCAGGGACACAGGGGTGTCCTGGTGAGGGAAAAGGGAGCTGGGTCACCCCGAGACTGGCCGTCCTGACTCCGTCTGCGTACCCAGAGCGGCTAGCTCGGGCCTCACCGGGCACCGCAGTCCAGGGTGTAAATGGGAGCCGCAGGGAGGGTCGGCCTCCCTTCCAGGACCCCGTGGGCGGAGCGACCCCCCCCCCCCAGGCCTTGGCCTGTGGTGCGGCCTGGGCCCCGGGACAAAGTCAGGGACAGGGAGTCTGGGTCCCTAACATGCCAGGGCCAGGGCATGCCGGGCTGGGGCACCCTGGAGCCCCATGGAGGGCGGGGCCAGGCTGAGGCCGACTTACCCCGTGGGGGGGGGCTGGACGTGGGGTCGATGCCGAGACGCGGGGGCGGAGGCCGCTACGATGGGGAACAGGGCGTTCAGGGGGCAGGGCCCCCCAGGATGACGAGGATGGGGCTCTGGCTGAGTTTTCAGGGCTCAAAGTTCAGAGTGAGCACATCTGGAGAGCAAGGCGCCCTCTGGCCACGTGGAGGCCTCCCCTGCCCCTCCCCGCAGGGTCCCCGCGGGCCTGGCTCCCAGGCCGGGCACACAGCCCTTCACCTTTATCATTAGGGCCTGGTGTGTGGGCTCGAGCCGGCCTGGACATGAGCCTCCTCCTCCCTGCCTTGCTAGCTGGTTGAGATGGATCTCGCTCCCTTTGTTGACCACGCTGGCCTTGAACTATGCACCTCTTGCTCTCCACCTCAGGAGTAGCTGGGCAAGTCCCTGTGTCTCACCACAAAAGTTGCATCTAGAAAATGCTGAGGGGGAAGCACGGAGCAGGCCGGAAAGATGGATGGTTTTCTGAAGGATCCCACAGGGAAGAAAAAAATCCCCGGCGCTGCCTCTCGGCCGCCAGCAACCCCAGGGCATTGCTGCCTGCCCTGACTGGCCCTGAGAGCCGGCCGGGCCAGGCCTGCAGCTGCTCCAGGGCTGCGGGCAGAGGCCCAGGAGCCCGGCCTGCTCCCGTCCGGCGGTACCCGCTGGCCGGCTTCCTGACTCCAAGCCTAGATGTTATTGCCTTTTCCCAACCTCCCTCGGGCCTTTCTGTTCTTTCTGTTCAGAAGCCATCAGGAGACGTCTCAGGGAGAAATGGAAGGAGGTGTGGGAGAGAGGGACGTGGGTAATGGGCAAACCGTGCCTGACTCAGGAATGACAAGACAACAGAATAACCATCGCTCTGACGGCCCCTGAGAAGAAGATACGG
This sequence comes from Dipodomys spectabilis, assembly GCF_019054845.1. Taxonomy (NCBI): domain Eukaryota; kingdom Metazoa; phylum Chordata; class Mammalia; order Rodentia; family Heteromyidae; genus Dipodomys; species Dipodomys spectabilis. Next base: position 285,547 of record NW_024871240.1, on the reverse strand, counting down.
GACGGTAAGGTCTGGATAGACACGGGGAGGAGTCTGAGGAGGGGCCGAGTGGCAGGGCTGGGGACGGGGCTTGGTCTGGGACCGGCTCTGGGGACGGGGCTTGGTCTGGACCGGCTCTGGGACGGGGCTTGGTCTGGGACCGGTCTGGGGATGGGGCTTGGTCTGGGACCGGCTCTGCTGCCGGGAAAGCCCCCCCTTTCTCCCCCTCCGGCCCCCCCCCTCGTTCCCTCTAGCTAGCACCCGCAGCCTGGGAGGGAGAGTTTCTTTTTATGTCTGTCAAGTTCACAGGACAGTTCAGCGTTAAACGCTACAGATGCAAAAGTGAGTTGAAAGTAGAAACCAAGGGCATGCGGGGGGCCGGTTCTTCCCCGACTGCCAGGCAACCATGCTTCCTGTGGAGACTTTTATCCCCGAGATCCCATAATGTGCATGCGTGTGCACGCACGTGGGTATCTGCACACACAGATGTGTGTAAATTCTTTCGAAACCACACGCTGGAGGCCAGGGCCTGAGCCCCGGGGGTCGGCATGGGGGGTGGGAGGCGGGGGGCTGAGCCCCGGGGGTCGGCATGGGGGGTGGGAGGTGGGGGCTGGCTGAGCCCTGGGGGTCGGCATGGGGGGGTGGGAGGCGGGGGCTGAGCCCCAGGGGTCGGCGGGGGGGCTGCTTGGTGGTGTGTCCTGTCTGCCAGGGGCTCTGCTCGGACAGCGACTCAGGAGGCTGAGATCTCAGGATCACGGTTCAAAGCCAGCCTGGGCAGGAAAGTCCATGAGGACTCTCATCTCCAATAAGCCAGCAGAACAGTGGAAGTGGCGCTGTGGCTCAAGTGGTAGAGCGCCAGCCTTGAGCTGAAGAGCTGAGGGACAGCACCCAGGCCCAGAGTTCAAGCCCCATGACCGACCAAAAACAAATTAACCTGAGGACTTACTAGAAGCCAAGCTGAGTGTGTGCGATCTTACACTCACACTTACACACACACACTCACACACACACACACGCACGACAGAGAGGACCCACAGTTCGCGGCCTGAAGGGAGGCCAGCAGGTGGGGGGCTGCTCTTCTTCCAGTGGGGGGCCCGGGGGGGCAGAGGTTGCTCACACTGTTCGGGAGGGTGGGTGCGGGGTGGAGGGGGGGTCTCATGTATCTGCCCGAGACTCTAACGTGCTGTCTCCCACGCTGCCACGCAGCGCTTCGGCCCTCAGTTTGCACAAACGTGATCAAATCTCTTAACGAAGGGAAAAACAATGACAAAAAAAAAATGGACAAGACACGTGGAGGACTAAGGGCCTGAGAGAGATGTGGGACATGCCAGGCGACAGGGAGAGTGTGCGGGAGCCGGAAGGAGCCGGAAGGAGTGTACAGGAGGGCGGCTCTGGGAGGGGAAGGGCTGGGGTGCAGGGCCTGAGGCGGGGGGGGGGGGGGCACGTGGGGGAGGGGGAAGGGGGGTGGGCCTGAGGCTGGGGGGGCGTGGGGGGCGGGGTGGACCTGAGGCCGGGTGGGGAGGGGGTGGGGGAGGGGGTGGGCCTGAGGCTGGGGGGGCGTGGGGCGGGGTGGGCCTGAGGTGGGGGGGGCGTGGGGGAGGGGGTGGGGGGGAGGGGTGGGCCTGAGGCTGGGGGGGCGTGGGGGCGGGGGGGCCTGAGGTGGGGGGGGCGTGGGGGAGGGGGTGGGGAGGGGGTGGGCCTGAGGCTGGTGGGGGGCGTGGGGGAGGGGGTGGGGGAGGGGGTGGGAGAGGGAGTGGACCTGAGGCTGGGGGGTTGTGAGGTTGGGGGAGGGGGTGGGCCTGAGGCTGGGGGGTTGTGGGGGTGGGGGAGGGGGTGGGCCTGAGGCTGGGGGTTATGGGGGTGGGGGGAGGGGTGGGGCCTGAGGCAGGGGGGAGGGGGTGGGGGGGGAGGGGGTGGGCCTGAGGCTGGGGGGGTGTGGGGGAGGGGCGGGGAGGGGTGGGGGAGGGGGTGGGCCTGAGGCTGGGGGGGGGCGTGGGGGAGGGGGTGGGCCTGAGGCTGGGGGGCGTGGGGGGAGGGGGTGGGGGAGGGGGTGGGCCTGAGGTGGGGGGGCATGGGGGAGGGTGTGGGGGAGGGTGTGGGGGAGGGAGTGGACCTGAGGCTGGGGGGTTGTGGGGGTGGGGGAGGGGGGTGGGCCTGAGGTGGGGGGGCGTGGGGGAGGGGGGTAGGGGAGGGGTGGGGGTGGGGGAGGGGGTGGGCCTGAGGCAGGGGGGAGGGGGGTGGGGGAGGGGGTGCCTGAGGCAGGGGGGAAGGGGGTGGGCCTGAGGCTGGGGGGTTGTCGGGGAGGGGGATGGGGTGGGCCTGAGGCGGGGAGGGGGTGGGGGGAGGAGGGGTACCAGCGGGGTGCTGCCGGTCTCTGTGGGTGGGTTACGCAGGCACTTACGCAGCCTGCCCATGCGGGCTGCTAGTCAAACCTTTTTATTTCATTTTTGGTGCCAGTCCTGGGCTTGACCTCAGGGCCCGCGTTCCGTGCCTTAGCTTAAAGCTCGCACTCTGGGCTGGGAAGGTGGCTCAGTGGTAGAGCGCTTGCCTTGCATGCCTGAGGCCCTGGGTTCGATTCCTCAGCACCACATAAGAAAAACGCCGGAAGTGGCACTGTGGCTCAAGTGGTAGAGTGCTAGCCTTGAGCTGAAGAGCTGAGGGACAGCGCCCAGGCCGAGTTCAGGCCCCACGACCGGGACCCAAAAAAAAAAAAAAAAAAAAAGCTCACACTCTTCACCATCTGAGCCACAGCTCCACTCTTTTGCTGGTGAATTGGAGATCACAGTCATAGACTGTCCTGCCCAGGCTGGCTTTGAACCTCGATCCTCAGACCTCAGCTTCCTGAGTGGCTGGGATGCCAGGCATGCGGCCCAGGCCCTGGGCTTCCTGAGATTCTGTCAGTGTAGAGGTGGGCGGGGTGGTGGTGTGAGGAAGGTAGGCTGCTGAGGCCCCGGCCTGGGGGCGGGGGGGGGGGGGGTTTGCAGAGAGAGTGGGAGGGAAAGGGGGCTGATGTGGGGGGTGGGGGGAGACGGGGTTGTACGAACCCCCAGGGCCTCCCGGAAGCCGCAGACCAGCCCTCATCTCCTCTCTAGAGTCTCCAGAGCCCCCAGAGCGGCAGCCCCTATACAGAGAGCCATGCAGGCTGAGGGCACGGGAGAGGGGAGAAGGTGGGAAAAACCAACACTGCGGAGGAGAGAGCCAGTCCCAACGTGAGCCACAGCCACGGAAAATTCCAACAAAGCAGTGAGAAAAGGCGTCATCAGAACCCAGGTATGCCACAAGGACAACACCCAAAAGAACAAGAGACGGAAATCAAAAAAGAAGGAGGTGGGGGGTGGTGGTGGAGGAGATCAAAAAACAAAGGACAGATGGACGGACGGATGGACGGATGAACGGACGGACGGACGGACGGGAGGGGCGGGAAAGACGGCCGGGCCACAGACGCCGAGTACTTACGTGCACTTCGGTGATTGCTATATCAACAATGCTACCCACAACAATCAAGGCGTCAAATGTATTCCATGCATCACAGAAATAGTGCTGCATGAGCCAGAGAAGCCAGGAGGAGAGAGAGAGGAGGGCAGGGCAGGAGGGAAAGAAAAAAAAAAACAACAAACAGCAGGGAGAGGGGAATGAAAACAAAACAAGGCATGAAAGAGAGGAGAGAAGAGAAAAAAAATGAGAAGAAAGAGGTTACGAGGCATTTCAAACACTCTTACCACTCTACACAACTCTTGGCGGCTCAAACCTGGACAACCTGGTTTTCGCGGGGCGAAGAGGCCTGACAAAAGCGGGGTTAGTTCCGGGGGGCGCCGGAGGCCGCCTGCTCCCTCCGCTCCGGCCCGGCACAGCCGGGCGCAGCTGGCACAATCGGAAAAAAAAAAAGGACAAACTCCCACAAGGCGACGGTGGGCTCAATAAAAAGTGTGACTGGAGGCGGGTAAAAACAGGAAATTAAAAACAACAAGAACAGCAAACGACAACATAAAAAGGCAGAGAGAGAGGGGGGGGCACGGCGGGGGAGGAGTGGGCGGAGGGGGCTTCCCTGGGGGGTGGAGTAATACTCACATTAGTCTCACTGAGAATGACATCAATTATGCTCCCAATCACGATGAGGAAGTCAAAGACATTCCAGGGATCACTAAAGTAACCCTACATGAAGCGGGGAGGGGCAGGCAGGGCGGGGATTAAAAAGGAGTATTAGACAGACAAGAACAGAGCAGCAACATCACCACCAGAATCATTGTCCTGGCCTCGCGGGTGCGTGTGTGTGTGTGTGTGTGTGTGTGTGTGTGGTGGTGGTGGTGGGGGGGATCGGGTCTCTGCTGGAAAGTTCCGGAGGGTTCCCCCCCCTGCTCCGGCCGGGAGCCCCGATGGAGGGCACAGAGCGGCGGGGGACAGGTTGAGAGCACCCCGTCCTGGCTCACACGGCGTCCGTCTGGCAGGTCCATTCTGCCGCTCACCATCCTGGGCACTGGGCCGAGCAGGCCACGGGGTGTGTGTGTGTGTGTGTGTGTGTGTGTGTGTGTATCAGGACCTGGCCAGCCTCAGCATCTCTTACGCCTGTCGGGAGGGAGGGGGGGGGGTGGGGAGAGGGTCCTGGGGTGGGTACCGGAACCGATGTGGGTGACGGGCCACCCGAAGTGGGAAACGCTACCCGAGACTTTGCCGAGGCAGCCCTGGGGACAGCAGAGAGCCAGCGGGGGGATCTGTACACGGAAGGGGACGGACACGGGGCTTCTTTGCTCTGTGTCGGATTTAGAGGCAAAGAGAGGCCAATCTTCACAAAAAGCTCTTTGGAGATTTTTGTGGTCAACCCCGGAACAGGCCGGGCCCGGTGCCCTGACCGACTGTCATCCCTGGCCAGAGAGGTTCGTCTTCTTTAAGAAATGAACTGTGGCTCCCCTGGCTTTCGAGGGAGTGTTCGGAGTGGGTGAGGCAAGGGGCAGCCCGAAGCCAGGGCTCTCGTGTTCACTTTCCAGAACTTTCTTTCTGACCGGGCCGGAGCCTTTGAGGCAGACAGGGAGTGTGTGTGTTTGGGGGGGGTGGGTGGGGACTTCTCTCTCTAGTGAAGTCGCATGCTGTGTGTGAGAAGCCATCGACTTCCTCCCAGGTTCTCAGACATCGCCCACAGAGCAGGAGAGAGCTGAGCTTTGGGGGGTTCAGGTGTGTGTGTGTGGTGGGGGGGAGTCGGGGGCGTAAAGGCCCCTCAGCGGAGCTACGTGTTTCTGCGTGCTCTCTGGATGCGCACGCCATCTTTGTGGGTGGAGATCCCGGAGGGAGGGGAGAGAGGGTGAGGAAGAGAAGGGAGAGAAACGAGAAGGCCAGGGTCCTGCCGCCAACCTAGAGAACGTGGCAACTCCATGTTATTGGGGGAGGGGGGGGGGAGAGGCAGGAGGGGGCGGGCAGGGCTCAGGGAGGGAGGGCGATCTTCCCCGTCCACCAGAGACCTGAAACGAGACGGAGAGCGTGGCCGCGTCCGCACCGCCGCTGAGAGAGGAGAGAGGGGGAGGGAGGAGAAAGGCAGAGCAGAGGCCGCGCGTTGAGATCCAGACGCACACAGTGTACACGGAGAGGCTGAGACGCGGAGGGGCTCCGTCCTCGCCCGGATCCGCACCTGGCTCTCCCCCTCTGTGTGTGTGCAGACAGACAGGGCACGCACACAGTCTCCTCCACCATAGCTCTGCCCGCCCCCCCGCATCTGCACGGCTACACTGGGTCCTGGCTGCCCGGCTGTGCTGCTGGAGCTGTTGATGGCCATCTCTGTCTTCTGCAGAGCCTCAGAGGCTACAGAAGCCAAACCCATCTGTTCCCCCGCGGCCGTGGGCTCCCACGGAGCCGGCCCCGAAAGGACACCGGCCCGGCTGGAGGCAGGGGTGAGGAGGTGCGTCCGGGAGGGCAGGCAGGGTCCCTTCAAGCCCCGACCTTCCCCCCTCTCCCCTCCACCAGCCCCTCCTCCCGCCCTCTCCACACCCCACCCACAAAGCCCGGGGCCGCCATTTTGGTGAACAGTTTGTCCAAGGGAGACACCTGGCCAAGTCTTTGCCTGGGCGGGTTTGAGAGGAGCGTGAGCGTGGTGCGCTCTCTAACACACATCCCTCCCGTTTGATGGAAGCCATTGCTAACTGGGGGAAAGCAATACTTTTTTTCTTTTATAAAATCAGGTTGATCCAAGGCCTGTCACCCTTCTTTCTGCAGATATCAGAGCTTCAAATGTGGGGTGGTCAGGGCTGGGGAAGGATGTGCTGGGCTCTCCGGGAGGTGGCAAACCAAACCTCTTACTGTCCAGTTCCGCAGAGCCACACAGGGTAGGGGGCGGGGAATGAATGGAGCTCGCAGGGTGGAAGCCGTCCCCCCTCACCCAGTCCCATCGATCGGGGGGAATTCCTCCTCCAGATTCCCAGGCCTCTGAGACCAGGCCGGAGGGAGGGATGGTCACTGACAAACATGCCTCTGGCCAGGAAGCCCTCCCCCTCCCTTGCACGGACTAGGGTGGGCAGAGCTGATACGGTGTCAGTAAATCCTATCAGGAAGGAAAAATGGCTGCAAGGATGCCTTCTACACTGCACAAGAACCGTGCGCTATCTTCTGTCTTGGGAAATCATCGCGTTGAAAAGAGGTCGGGGGGGGGGGGGGGTAGGGAGAGTGATTCTCAGAGCAGCGTGGGCAGCAAATCAACTCTGCCATGTGGTGCCTGGGTGACCAGGCCGGCGAACCTGACGAGGGGCAAGGTTCATTTTGGCTCATGGTTTTGGAGGTTATAATCCACAGTCATGTGGCAGCCCATGCCGGTGGAGGAGGCCGTGATGGTGGAGGAGGCCCGTTCACTTTGCAAGTTGGGAAATGAGGAGAAACAGGAGTCCCAGTATTTCCTTCGGGGCCTAACTTCCTCCCGCCAGGCCCCACCCCCAATGACTTCACTTCCTCCCATTAGGCTCCACCCCCAATGACCTCACTTCCTCTCACTAGGCCTCACCTCCTAAGGTCCCACCACTTCCCAGTAGACATTCAAGATCCAAACAACAGCATTAGTCTTGAGCAAATAACCTCTCTGTGCCTCAGTTTTCCCACCTAGCAAACGGGACAAATTGTAGGGTTAAGGTGGGGGTTACACCAGGCCATAGAGAACCACGTCCAGTCTGAAGAAGTAGCTATGGTCTCTCTCCCAGGTAAGCGGGACCCAGGTTCAATTTGGACTGAGTAGAACAAGAAGCAAAGGAGAAGGGAAGAAGATGACGTTTCTAGAGTCTTCTGTCCACCCTCTCCCTAAGGCCCTCTGGCTGAAATCGGGCCGGCACTGGGCAGGTTGTCATGGTGGTTTTGTTAGACTCGAGTCCACTGTTGAGCGCCGGGTTCTTAGCATGATGCACACAGAGAAGACTCCTCCTGGGGTCAAAGGCCGGGTGCTGGGCATGCTGCCGGACGGGCCAGTGTCTCTGACCTGGAGCGCAGGATTGCTGCGGGTGACGCTGGAGTCACATTCTCTGCGCTTGGCTCAGAGCGGATCCGCGGTGGTGTCTGGAGGACCGCGGTGGGCAGGAGCCGGGCCGTGTGCCTTCATCCATTCCCTAGGACTGTGTCCTTTAGTCTCGGGAATTTCAAGGTAGAAAGTTGCTTGGCTGCCATGGTTTTATTTCTCTGCGCGGCCCCTTCCTTACAGAGAGGTGTGACAAACCCAAAGCCGCAAAGAAGGGACTGGGAGCTCAGGGAAGCTCATCTCCCAGGCGGGGGGACCTGCCGGGACAGTTGCTTCCCCAGGCTGCGGGGAGCAGCAGGGGTGGAGCCGCTGGCCTGGGGCAGGGCGGGTGAGCCCCGTGAACCCCATGCCCGCCCACCCGAGGTGAGGGCAGGGGCCTCAGACCAACATGGCCGCGATGGCGGGATCTAGAGCCGGCCCTCCCCTTCTCTGTGGGGATGGCTGGGCAGGTGGCGGGGCGGGAGGGGGGGTCGTCGGTGGTGGGGGGCCGCCTGTCCTGCGCAAGGGCATCCTCAGCTCCCACCACCCATCCGTCACCCGCCCCGTGCCCTCTGACCTCCCGGTGGTGTCTGGGCACCTGACCTGACGGGCCACGAGAGCCAGCAACCAGCCCTGCCTTCCTGAAGAACGTGGCGTGGAATGACCACTGTCCCTGCTTCCACGGGGTTGGGGGGCTCCCGGGGGCGCACACAGGTTATCCCACCACGCCGTGCCTCAGTTTCCTCACCCGCAAAGCGGGAGTCTGTGGGGCGGGTGTGACTTGCGGTGTTCCACCACCTGAACCGTGCGCCAGCCCGTTTTGTGCTGGTGATGCCAGGTGCTGGGATACAGGCGGGCACCGCAGAGCCCGGCCTCATGGTGGAGATGGAATCTTGCCAGCATCTTCTGGCCCCGGGGATTGCAATCGCCTCCCGTCTCTGCCTAGATTAAAAGCTGCAGCCGCCCGGGCGCCCCGGGGCTGCCTGCCACGGAGCCCGGCTGGCTCTCGTGCTTGGGACCCTCCTTTCTGTGTGTCCAGCCGGGGTGGTGGTGGGTGGGCTGGCGGTGCCCCGGGGCTGGAGGGTGCGGCTCTGCCTCCGTCCCCTGGGACAGGGACACAGATGGGGGGCGCGGGGTGACGTGGGGGGGACTGCCGCGTCCTTTCCCAGTGTGAGCAATTTCCACATTCGATAATTAAACGAAATCGCTGACACCACCCTCCCTGCCCAGGGCTTTCTACCGAGTCCTGTCGTTTGTTTCCATCACCGGTGGTAACTCCTGAAAGCGGTCAAGCAGCCGGGCAGGCAGGCAGGCAATCTGTCACAATGTTGGTCTTGGGGTACAGGGGGTACAGCGTGGTGGCCCCGCCCCCCGCCCCGACAGGGCCCCCCCCTCCACCCTGGGCACGCGGCAAACAAGCCATCATCGGGAGCGGGAGTGCCGGGTGGCCAGTGAGCTGCTAGGAGACCGGTTTCGGCTTAGGGCTGCGCCTGGGCCGGCGGCCTCCAGGGGGCGCACTGGGCCCGCGGCAGGCTCGCGGAGGTGGCGCTGGTGTCCCTCCCTGGGCTCGGGCTCATGGTCCTGGGGCAAGCGGGCAGCGCCGCCCACGGCCGTGTGGTGGCCTGTCCATCCCGATGGCTTTTTTTCTTTCTTTTTTTTTTTTTTGGTCTGTCATGGGTCTTGAACTCTGGGCCTGGGCGCCGTTCCTCAGCTCTCCAGCTCAAGGTGAGCCACAGCATCACTTCCGGTTTTCTTTTGGTTTATGGGAGATCAGAATCTCACCGACTTTCCTGTCCGGGCTGGCTTTGAACCGTGATCCTCAGATCTCAGCCTCCTGAATAGCTAGGATGACGGGCGTGAGCCACCGGTGCCGGGCCAGATGGCTTTTGAAAGACGTTTATTCAAGATGCTGTATGCAAGTGACACTGGCCGCCGAGGACTTCGGGCATGGAGCTTTTTGAACTCAGTGTCTTGCGTTTGCGATGTCAGAGCTCTGCCCCTGGGCCTTGGGTTACTTTTGAGAGAGGGCCCCGTGTTGTATTTATTACTTGTTATTGGCATCGCCGGTTTTCCGGCCTGGGGGGGGTCTGAACTCGGCGGCTGGGTGCTCGCTCACCGAGTCACTCTTTTTAGCCTGGCTTTCTTCCCACTGGTTGTGTATTGACTTACTTTTTTGAGGTAAGGTCTTGCTTGCGTTTCACAGGTGTCCCTGCATCGCAATCCGCCTGTTTGTGCTTCCCAGGAAGAGGGGGTGCTTGGGGTGTACCGCAGTGTCCAGCTAGTGGCTGAGAGGGAACCTCCCAGCCGGGCCGGGCCCCTAGGTCAGAGTCCCGCACGCTCTGTCAGGAAAAGCGGGGGCATATTATACGTTACTTGTCACAGTCAGGCTTTGGTCCCTGCTACCAGAGCCTCAAATGATGTGAACGCTTCATACGAAGTTTGCTTTTGCTTTTGCTTTTTTGTGTTGGTACTGGGGCTTGAACTCAAGGCCTGGGCGCTGTCCCTGAGCTCTTTCACGCAAGGCTAACACTCTACCACCGGAGCCACAGCTCCGCTTCCAGCTTTTTGGAGACTAAAAGTCTCATGGACTTTTCTGCCTGGGCTGGCTTCGAACTTTGATCCTCAGATCTCAGCCTCCTGAGCAGCTGGGATGGCAGGCGTGAGCCACCGGCGCCTGGATTCATTCAGTGTTTAGAGAGGTTCTGAGTTTGTTTGTTTTTTTCCTTGCTGGTCCTGGGGCTTGCACTTTCGGCCCGGGCGCTGTCCCTGAGCGCCTTTCATTCAAGGCTAGCGCTCTACCGCTTGAGCCACAGCGCCACTTCTGGCTTTTTCTGTGACTGATAGGAGATAAGAGTCTCACAGACTTTCCCGCCTGGGCTGGCTTTGAACCAGGATCCTCAGATCTCAGCCTCCTGAGTAGCGTGGATTATAGGTGTGAGCCACGGGTGCCCGGCGGATCCTGAGGTCTTTGAAGGAGAATTTTTCAGGTCGTTGTGGGGTAGGGTCACTCATGCCCGTGTGTGTCTTGCAGAAGATACGGCGTTGATGAAGGACGCAGGAACCGCACATCCCAGACCCCAGCAGGGCGCGTGCGGGCTGTGGCCTCACCCCCTCGTTCATCTGTGACGGGCCTCGGGCTCTTCACCCTCCTCTCCAGTCCCGTCCACGTCCCTTCGCTCCCGAGTCTCGTCCGTTTCCCTGGCTTCCGTCTCCTCGTCTCCCGGGGTGAGGCGGCTCTGGTGGGCTGGCTTCGAGTTTCCACTTTAGGAAAAAGTCTGGCTCGGCGGACTCCTAAAATAGACCTGCAGCCCAGGCTCCCTGTCTGAATTCCAGGTCGTCACCGCCGGTGACTTGTACGAACCTACTGTGTCTCCAGATCTCCTGCCCGTCATTAGTTCCAGGTCAGCTACCCCCCACCCCGCGGGGACAAGCCAGGGGGCCGTTCAGCACCCCTCGATTCCTCATCCTCACCCCTAAACTCGCCATGCACAGACCCCCTTCCCTCGCCACCTCCGTGGTCTGCGGTGCCTCCGAATTTTACCCCCCCCCCCCAGCTCCGTGCTCTGGTTCTAAACAGGAACATGTGGTCATCCATCGCTGGCCGGCGTCCCGTCTCCCGGGGCTCTCTACGCCCCTCACACGGCCCCGGGGGCTGTGTGTGCTGGCCTGGCCTCTACCCCAGGGCATGGGCTTCTTCTGCCCAACATGCTCCTTTTCTGGCTCTTTCTCAGCCCGACATCTGTCTTCATTCAGATGGGTGCCTCTTCCTCCTGACTCTCCTGGGCTTCCCTGTTCTTCCTCCTTAAGCACTGGAGTCCCCCTAACCCTCCTGCCCTGAGAGCCCGTGAAAATGGCACCTTCTCGGAACCATGGCGCGGCGCCAGGAGCTCTTCACAGAGGGGCCGGGACAGCCCAGGGTAGGCAGGAGATGGTGGGATGAGGGAGAGGCCGAGGGAGGCCGGGGGTCTTGGGAGGGGAAGGGAGGGCTGCAGAGGGGGCCAGCATTCCCCGCCCGCTCTCCTCTAAGGAAGAAGATGACGGGCGGCCAGGGCCCGCTAAGGCTCACTGTTTATCTTTAGATTTCTGAGATAGGATCTTGCCGTGCGGCTGAGGCTGGCCTCTGCTCCAGATCCTCCCTGCCTCAGCCTCCCCAGGTGCCAAGATCACAGGTGTGTGCGTGTGTGTGTGTGTGAGCGTGTGTGTGTGTCACCGTGCCCAGCTCAAGCTGTTCACGGGGGACTTCTTTTCAGCTGGGATGTGAATGCTGGTGAGGCAGAAGGTTTCCCAGCTTGGTAAACTGAGGCACCTTCAGGGCCAAAGAACGGGTCCAAGTTAGAGATGTTGGCTCTTGGAAAAACCGGCCCAGGCAGACGGAGTCTCTGTGCTGGCGTTGCCTTCAGCCCCGGGTTCCCGGAGCCAGGCACGCTGCCCACACACTGGGGGTGACAGGCCTTGGGCTCCTGGTGGGGTGGACGTTAGTCTACTGCCACCAACACCGCGCATGCATGCGCACAAGGAATCTCGCACCAACACTGCTGTGCACGCGTGCAAGGAATCTGGAAACAGGAGGAATGTCTAGGCCCTGGAGATGGAATGAGTGCCCACGGCGAGAGGCTGAGCTGCAGTCCAGTGAGGCCTGGCAATACGGCGGCCAAGCTGCCCTCTGCTGCAAGGCATGCTGGGACTGGCTGTGGGGGGGGTACGGCGGCCAGGCTGCCCTCTGCTGCAAGGCATGCTGGGACTGGCCATGGGGGGGGGTACGGCAGCCAGGCTGCCCTCTGCTGCAAGGCATGCTGGGACTGGCCGTGGGGGGGGGCTGGCCAGGCTGCCCTCTGCTGCAAGGCATGCTGGGACTGGCCGTGGGGGGGGCTGGCCAGGCTGTCCTCTGCTGCAAGGCATGCTGGGACTGGCCGTGGGGGGGGTACGGTGGCCAGGCTGCCCTCTGCTGCAAGGCATGCTAGGACTGGCCATGGGGGGGGGGTACGGCGGCCAGGCTGCCCTCTGCTGCAAGGCATGCTGGGACTGGCCGTGGGGGGGGCTGGCCAGGCTGCCCTCTGCTGCAAGGCATGCTGGGACTGGCCATGAGGGGGCGCCTGGCTCTCACAGGGATTCTGCTGTGTGTCACTCGAAGTCTGGCAGAAGATGGCCAGACTGGGAGAGGGCGGGGAGGATGGGCGAGACCATCTGGCGTGGTGAGCAGCTGCGTGGACAGTGCCAGGACGGACAGAGGGAGGACGGCAGACGCAGCTGCGTCCTGGGAAGGAAGCGGAGCCAGGGCTGTGCTGCCCGCGCATCGATGCCCGTGGCCACCGAAGGGCCAATGGCCATTAACTTTAAAACATGGCTTCCTCGGAGCATTTTAAGTGGTCTCCGGGGCCTCGCGAGGCCGCTGGCATCGACGGCCTGCGTGGGACACTTTGAGACAGGCCCATCCAGAAACTTCCATGTATCCTCGGCCTTGGAATACCCTGGGGTCTTCATTTGTCTGGCCACATGAAAGTGAGCCCCGAGGCTGCAGACGGTTCCAGAAGCCAGAGAGTCTCCTCTTCCTCCCACTGTCCTCTGGGCCTCCTCTGGGGGGGGGCCAGGGGAGGGGAGCTGAAGCGGAGGCTTTGATCCCGAGAGCTGCGGGGGACCAGGGTGAATCTCTTCCCCTCGGGGGAGTGAGTCAGAGACACGGAGCACCGGCTCGTCTTAAGTGTCCAGAAGCTGGAAAGGTTGCTGGCAGGCCCTGCCTCTTCCCCCCCCCCCCCCCGGCCCCTCCACAGCCCCACGGCTGGCCGGCACCGGCTGGCCGGCACGGATCCACAAGTCTCTTCTTGGTTCTTGCCGATCCATCTTCCCTGGTCAATCCCAGGGCTGCCATCTTTCTCTCTGGGATGTCATCTCTCTGGGATGACGCTGTCGCCTCTCTGGGACCCACGCCTTTGTTGAGAGCGGACTCTCCGTGTCTCCCTCCCTGGGCACTGCGTCCCCTCCACGGTGAGGTCAGGACCGTCCACACAGGCGGCGTCCCGGGCCCTCAGCTCCCAGCCCTCCTGGGAGGAGTTCCGGTGCCGGGTCAGTCCGGTGGTGCTGGCTGCGTGGACTGGTCACCATCGGTGGCATCTCAGTAAGACCGAGTTCTCCAGCCCACAAATGCCTCCACTTTATTTGCCTTGCTTCGGTCCCTCTCCGTAAAGATCTTTTACAACTTTGTCTTTGAAAAAAAAAAATCTCAGCTGGTTTCCATGGGATTGATTTATCCTTGACTGCCGGACGTTTCCCCCCCTACGGCTTATTTGTAAAGGCGTCTAATTCTTTTCCCTCTTCGCTGATAGACTTCAGCTCATCCCGGGAGGACAATCCGGTTTTCAGTCACTTTCTGACGATTCCAACGAAACCTCTTTTGCCCTGATGGCCGTGGTCCAGCATGACCGCAGCCCGGGAGGCTCAGGGCTCCTCCGAGGGTCCACCTCCCTTTCTCTAGGGAAGGAGAAGGCCTCGGGCTTGCTTAGGTCCCCAAGGACGTGGTGCTGGGGCCTGACGGGAGGACCTGAGCCCCGAGGAAGGACGCCCGGGAGAGGCCCAGGTTGCCCTGCCCCCTTGAGCCCAGCTAACGCAGGCCGCCAGCCCGAGAACCTCCAGAAAATGGGAACCTTTTCCTCGTCGTCAGTTCGTTGCTTCTGGCATTTTATGGTAGTCATAAGAAGCCGCGTAGTAACATCCATCTTCCACTTCCTTCTTTGGGGCAGGGCGGGGGGGGGGGAGAGGACAGCAACCGCTTAAAAGTACAAACGCACCCGTGCCATACACCAACACGCGTGCCAGCCTAAAGCCCGGCCCGGAATCGTCACTCACGGGGAGGTATGAAGCTGCTGGGCAGCCTCCAGCAGAGCCTGAAGTGGTTTCTGGTTTGTTTCTTTTTTTTTGTCTGGAAAATCTGAGCTCCCTTCCTGCACTCTATCCCTCCAGCACGAATGTAGCTCAGCGACAGGCCGGGCCCGGCTGGCCTCCATCCCCTTCTCAGGCTCTGGCCAGAGACACAAACTCACCCTCTGCCCTCAGGGTATGAGTACCTCCAGCCGTCCGGCGCGGCCCTGCCCCTCCTCTGGGAAGAGTCTCCCGCGTTTGTCCCCGGCTGGGAAGCCAGCCACGGAAGAAGGCAGGAAGCGCGCCACAGTCTGGCGACTGACCCGTAGCCGCAGCTGCTGGGAGCCGGCTGCCAAGCCATCACCCGAGCTCATGAGCCGAGTCCGAACGCCACCGCAGGCAGGCTCCGCGGGCGGCCGCAGCCAGGAACACCTCTGAGTCCACTGCCGGGCGACTCAAGGCGTGGAAATAGTCAAACCGCATGCCTCACGACACCTGGAGAAAGCCATGCCGGCCGGCACCCCCTCCCCCACACCCCGCGCTCCCCGCCCTGCCCAGCCGCGTCGCCATAGCGATGGCCGGAGGCCCCCAGCGCCGTCCGACCATCTCCTCTCCATTGGGAGACCGCAGACCCCGGGCAGGGGGCTGACCTTGGAAGGGGTATTTTTTACATCACCCGACCAACATGATGTCGGTGGAGGTGTCTCGTTCTCTGAAAATTAGCCAGAGATTTGACAGAGAGGAAGAGCAAGAACGGTGACAAGACCGTCTGTACAGCTTTTCTTTCTGGTCAGCACTGGGATTCGAACTCAGCACTCTATTGCTCGAGCCCCGCCTCCGGCTCCCAGTCTGTCCTATCTTCTTCGCCTCGAAAGCTCGTTTCCCTACAGGGCACCTGACCTGGGGACCCGCTGGAGAATGGCCCGTGAGCTGTGGCGCCGTGAGACCCATTCGCAGACCCCCCCCCCCCCCCCCCGTAGCTGACCCACACGGCCAGAGGATGGAAGGGGTGGAGCAGAGCCCTGTGTGCGTGCGGGGCCGGCGCGCAGAGGTTTGGCTTGCCAGTCTGTGGGAAACGGGAGGGGAAGGGCTGGGGCTCGGCCTGGTGGGGCCTCCACTTCCCGGGGGGGCTGGGGAACCCTGGCTGGGCTCTGTGTCAAGGAGTTGGGGCCTGTCCCCCTCTTGGCCAGGTGTGCCCTCCTGCCCCCAGCCCCTCCCCCTCCCCCCGCCCCCGGTCTGTCCTCAGAGGTCTACCTTGGGTTTGAAGGCGATGAGCTTCAGGATCATCTCCACAGTGAAGAGGCCGGTGAACAGCATGTTGAGGATGTTCATGGCGGATTTGAACAGGCAGCTCTGGCCGTAGTGCTGAGCGGAGAGAAGGGAGGGGCGGTGAGGGAGAGGCGGGGGGGCGGGGGGGGGAGGGCAGGCAGGATCCCCGGCTCCTCTCTCCCCCCTCCCCCCCTCCCCTGGCCCGGGACTGACCTGCATGGCCAGGCAGATGGTGTTGAGCAGGATGAGGACGAACATCAGGTACTCGAAGTAGGTGGAGTTCACCACGTACCACACCTTGTACTGGTGCTGGTTCTTGGGGATGTAGCGCCGCAGGGGCCGGGCCTTGAGCGCGTACTCCACGCACTGTCGCTGGTGGGGCCACAGAGGGGAGGGGTCAGGGGGCGGGTGACAGGCAGAGCCGGGACCCCCCCCCCGTGCCGGGACCCCCCCATGCTGGGACCCCCCCATGCCGGGACCCCCCCCATGCCGGGACCCCCCCGGGCAGGGACCCCCCCATGCCGGGACCCCCCCCCCGTGCCGGGACCCCCCGCATGCCGGGACCCCCCCCCATGCCGGGACCCCTCCCATGCCGGGACCCCCCCGTGCAGGGACCCCCCCCCATGCCTGGACCCCCCCCATGCAGGGACCCCCATGCCGGGACTCCCCCCGTGCAAAGACCCCCCCCCCACCGTCTCCCGCCCCCCTCCTTCCCCGAGAGTCACCTGGTTCTTGTCCAGCTCGCAGTTCTTATACTCTTGCTCGCCTTGCTCCTGGAAGGTGACGATAACGAAACCCACGAAGATGTTCATCATGAAGAAGGCGATGATGATGATGTAGATGATGAAGAAGATGGAGATCTCCACGCGGTAGTTGTAGATGGGGCCCTTGTCCTCGGTGTGGGAGTCGATGGAGCGGTACAGCAGCCTGCGGGAGGAGACGGCGTCGGTCCTTGGGGCGGCCTGGGGTCAGGGGAGCGTCCGGGTTCAAGTCCCGGCCTTGGACAAATCACTCAGGCTCTTTGGGACACAGACTCTCGCTCTGTGAAACGGGACAAGAGCTCCTGGCCCTCCAGGCCGCTGATGTAATGCGTACAAAGGTGCCGGGAGCCGGGGGAGCCGTTGAAAGGTCACACGCACCGCTGCTTCCCCTTCACACACAGACACTCGGGTAAATATTGAAACAGCGGCTGTGCGGGGAGCGGGCGGGAATGAGGAGGTGGAGGTCAGACCAGACATGGGCTACGTCCGACAGGAAATATCCATCCGTTTAGACTAAAACAATAAGTATCGGTGTGAGCGTGGCTGCCCGTGTCGCCACCGCGGCCCATGCACCGCGCACGGCGCTCTGCTCAAGGGGTTTGCGTGTGTCTGATCCCCACTCAAGCCTGGGCTCTGCCCTGCGCCCCTGAGTTCCCATCCTCCGTCAGCCCGTGGGCGACGCGCAGACCCCTGGCTCGGGAGGCCGTGCGGGGGTTGGGAAAGGGAGCAGACATTGCTCGTGTTGGGTTGAAGTTTCCAACGCGTTCACGTCTTAGGCCGCGGTGTGGCTCCGTGGTAGGGGGCTGGCCGAGCGAACGCACGCAAGGCCCTGGGTTTGATCTCAGCACACACGCGCGTTCTGATCTCCTAGAAGAGTCGTTACCACGGGTACGGGAAGGCCGCCCTGGCGGGGCCGGGCGGGGGCAGGCAGGGCGCCCCTCTGGGAGGGTGGTGGGCAGGGTTGGGGACATCCGACGCCGGGCAGTGGGCGGCGGCCCCGGTACTCACTCTGGCCACCCCTCGAAGGTGGAGACGGTGAAGAGGGCCATCATGGCGGTGAGAACGTTGTCAAAGTCGAACTTGCTGTTTTCCCAGCTGCGGGGCTGGATGATGGGGTGGTCCACCTCCCCATCTTTGTAGGTGATGTAGTTGCCCCTGCCATGGCAGCAGACTGGGTGTTAGTGTCGGGGTCCCCCTGTGTGGCGTACTGCGTGGGGACTTGGGGAGCGCTGGGGGGGGTGGACTGGCGAGGCCGGGGCCACGCACGCCGCGGGGCGGGGGGGGGGGGCGGCACGGTCGGAAGCAGTACCGCGTCCACAGCTCTGACCGCGCGCCGCGAGCTGGCCACCAGCCCCCGCCCTCCCCGGCCGCCCGTCTGGACCCCGGCGGCACGCTCATGCACACTCACTTGCACTCGGCCTCGGTCTGCTTGGAGCTGTCTGAGCAGGTGTAGAGCTTTCCCTGGAAGGCGGAGGAACAGCGGGGTTGGTTAGAGACGCCCCAAAATGGGTGGATCCAGAGGACGGGGGGGGGGGCAGGGCAGGCTTCGGGATGAAAAGGCCTGAGAGAGCCCACATATGAAGGGGAGACAGGCTCACCCCCACGGGAAGGAAAGACAGGCTCACCCCCACGGGAAGGGGAGACAGGCTCACCCCCACGGGAAGGGGAGACAGGCTCACCCCCACGGGAAGGAAGCCGTCCACGGCGGGCAGGCCCGGCTGAGAGGACGGAGCAAAGCCTCCACCCGCCTCGGCCTTCCCAGGGCCGGGGCCTGCGGTCACTCGCCCCACGTGCTGCCTGGGCGGCTGCCGTGTCCCTTTCCCGGGGGGCGGTGGGGTGAGGTGGGGGCAGACCAAGCCCCGTGGAGACCTTACCTTGAAGAGCTGGACCCCGATGCAGGCGAACATGAACTGCAGCAGCGTGGTGACAATCACGATGTTGCCGATGGTCCTGATGGCCACGAACACGCACTGGACCACGTGCTGCAGGGGACAGAGGGACACACACACACTGAGCCACGTGCTGCAGGGGCCGGAGGGCCGGGGACAGGGCAGGAGGGCAGCCCGAGCTCGTGGAGGAGGTAGCGCAGACACGTCGGGGAGATCAGGAGAAACGGGGCTGAAGAGACACGGCAGACAGTTGTCCCGTGGGGAGCCCAGAGCACTGGGAAGCAGGGGTGTGGGGTGGCTGGGGGCCCAGCCCTCGCGGCGAGGGCCTCCCATGTGGGAAGTTTTCTTGGGGCTTCAGGGTTTGAAAGTCCGTTCGGCACAGAGTGAGACTCCCAGTGGGACGGGACTCGGCGCCAGCCTGGCAGGCACCTGGCTGGCCCGGCCGCCATCTTTCCATTCGAGTGTCTCCCTGTCCTCAGCGGAACCCCCAACGGGAAGCTTTTGTGCGTGGAGCCCCCCTCCCGCTCCCTGGTGCCCCCACCAGCTCACCTTGAGTCCTTTGGCCCTGTTGATGGCCCTCAGGGGCCTGAGGACTCGCAGGACCCTCAGGATTTTCACCACGTTGATGGCACTCGACCTGCGGGGGGAGGAGGAGGGGATGATGGATGCTCAGAAGAAAATGGGGTCGGCCTCGGGGTGTTTTTACTTCTGTCTCCCGCTGCAGGAGCCCGGAGCGTGCTGGTCCTCCTCGGGGACCCTGAGCAGGCTGGGACGGCGGCCCCGGGCGGAGGGGCCGAGGTGGCCGCGGTTGGCTCCCCAGCCTACGTGCGGGTCAGGGGCCAGACGCCGATAAGCAAGTTGGCAGGCGTCTCTGGCGATGGCGCCAGTGCCGCAGGAAGGACACGGAGAGCCAGGGTCCCCGGATTCCCACCCCGCTCCTGCTACCTGCCAGCCACAGCTCCACTCAAGCTGGGCTAGGAGGAAGGATTCTTGGTTCAGGGGAAAAGGGGGATTTGGTGGTGGAGTTGGGCGGGAAGCTGGATCCTGTGAGCTGATAGTTCTGGGTGGAGCTGGAGACGGCGGGAGGGGTCTCTGTCACCACCCTGTCATCCTCGCGGCTGGCCACCAGCCGGTCAGGAAGGGGGCCGGGCCGCCAGCACATCTGCCTTTCTTTGCCATTGGCGTGGCTCAGAGCAAGTCTCACGAGGGCCTGAGTCTCAACTTTCCAATGTCCCATCCCTGAGCTGCAGCATGTTCATGCTCCCCTCTCCCTCCCTCCCTCCCTCCTCCCTCCCTCCCTCCCTTCCCCCCATGCACACACCCACACAACACACACACGCACACGCACGCACACACACACACACACACACACACTTTTTTTTTTGTCAGTCATGGGTCTTGAACTCTGGGCCTGGGCACTGTCCCTCAGCTCTTTAGCTCAAGGCGGGCGCTCCACCACTCGAGCCACAGCGCCACTTCTGGTTTTCGGGTAGTTTATTGGAGATCAGAGTCTCATGGACTTTCGTGCCCGGGCTGGCTTTGAACCGTGATCCTCAGATCTCAGTTTCCTAAGTAACTGGGATGACAGGCATGAGCCGCCAGCGCCCGGCAACACACATTTTGACCGACCGAAGAGAGAGGAGACGGAGAGGGAGGTGGGCTGGGGGTGGTGGCTGAGGAGCAGCTCAGGCCGTGATGGCCGTGATAGGGACGCCTGCTTCTTTGTCACATCTCCTCGCCCCCCCCGCCCCCCGCCCCGGCCGCCGCGAGCTGAGCCAACTCTACTCACTGTATGCCGAAGGAGATGAGGGACACGCTAACCACCAGCAGGTCCAGGATGTTGAAGTAGTTCCGGCAGAAAGAGCCCTTGTGCAGGAAGGCCCCATACGCGGTCATCTGCGGAGAACCAGCTGTGTGTGAGCGCCCGGGCCCAAGCCCAGAGACCCCCTCCACCCTGCCCGTCTCCCCGCGGCATCCAGACAGGCCCCAAGCTCTGCCCGAGAGGGCCAGGAAGGCTGGGAGGGACAGGGTGCCAAGAAGAGAGCTCCGCATGCAGCCATTCAACCGTGCCGGACTCCCCACAGCTTGGGGTGTCCAGGGGGCTCCACCTGTCAGACCATGCGGGTTTCGTGCCTGCCTTCAAAGCCCTTTAAGGCGAGCCCCTTCCAAGATGGTGCCAGCCACGTCAGGGCTCTTTGCCGAGCTATTTGGGCTGGATTTCCCCTCCTCACGTCCTCCTTCCCTCCCACCCAGCTGGCTGGCAAGGAGACCGGCCTAGAAAGGTGACCACCTGCCTTTGTCTGCCCAGGACTTAACGTCCACCCCCGGAGGGAGGGTTTAGGCTCAGCTCTTGCCCACGTCCCTTGGGTGTGGAGGGAAGGGTGGTATGGATGGGACGGGGGACACAGGCTCTGGAGCTCTGCTGACCTCCCTCCATTCCCCCCCCACCCCCGGTTCAAATCCCACCCCTGCTGGGAGCTGCTCTTCCCGGAGCCTCATTGGGGAAACCGAGGCTGCTCCGTTGGGTTGAAGGCACCCGAGAGCGTGTGGGAGACAGAACCCACGCCCGCGGCGCCGGCCCTGTGGCCGGGGCTTGGGTCGAATGCGGGGTTCTTCCTACGTGAGGGGCAGGGGCCTCTTCTGCTTCCCCGATACCCCAAAAACCTCAGGAGCAAGAGCACGGGCACGGACGGGTGGGGAGGGAGCTTTCTCTCTCTCTCTCTCCTACATTCCCCCCCCCCCCCCCCCCGCTGAGTGGATTGGACCCTGCGGATAGCCAGGGTGAGGCTGTTAAAAAAAAATCCACGGGCCACGAGGCAGCAGACAGAGGAAGGCTGTGGACGGGACGGCGGGAGGGCCTCCTCTCCTGGGAATCAGAGCATCCCGGGTGCCGCGAGGGGGCACAAGTAGCTCTGGTGGCCTCATACTTTCCATTGACCTTTCCCGGCCAGCAGCGGGCGGCAGGAGACTCAGACGCAGGGGTCGTTATGTAAGAGACCGTGGTGGGAGGGGGGTGGGGGTGGGGCTCGGAGCTTTGGGCCTCTTCCAGGGGCCACTTGGTCCAGTGTGGTCTGAAGGCCCTCAGGCTGGGCGGAAGACCGCCGAGGCTCAGGCCCCCAGCCCCTGGAAGGGCTGACCGCCTTCTCCCGCGTCCTCCTGCAGCCTTAGTGAGGATGGATGGTCCTGGCCACCTGCGCCTCGGCACAATGCCGGGCAGAGCCCACTCCGCCAGAGAGACCGGGGTGGGGGGGACCGGGCTGGGGGTGGACACGCAGCACAGCCAGCACAGAAGAGACCAGAAGAGGAAGAGAGAGGGGGCGGGAAGGGCCGCGCGCGGCCACCAGCACCATCGACACCCTGAGGGGAGGCTGGGGGCGGGTGGGAATGGTGGCTCGGCGTGTTTTCTCCTCCTGGAAAAGAACTCCGGTGCATCTGAGTCCAAGTCCAGAAAAAAACAAAAACAAAAGCACCCGTGGAAGAGGGGCCGGCAGCAGGTCAGGCAGCGCGGGCTCCGGGTTCCCAACCCTGGCTTCAGGAATGGGCTCTGCCTACAGTCGCTCTGTCCCTGGGCGGGGGAGGGGATCTAAGCAGCTCTGGGTAAGTCGAGGAAGCCAGGGGTGGGCCCGGCCGGGCCCCTGGGGGACAGCGCTGTCACCGAGAGCTCAGGTAAAGTGACATGTGTCCCTCGAAGGGCCGGGCGTGAGCTGCGAGTTTCGCTAGGACGGGAAGGGACTGCAGCTCCCAGGGCCGCATCAGCCCCAATCACAGGGCCTCGGGGGCCCGGGCCCCGGAGACGGACACGGTAGGCTCAGTGAGCAGTGCGTCACCCGACGTGCGTGCTCTGAGCAGTTGGCCCAGGTGCTGGGCGGCCTGGCCTGGGCGCCCGGGCTGGGGGGGGGGGGGCGGACCGTGACCTGGCTCTCCCGAGGGGCTGAGCCGGGGTTCTGTCTGGGTTGGGCATGGCTGCATGAAGGCAGCTCTGGAGAGCCAGATAGGGCCAGCGTCGAGCAGGCTGGGGCCTGGCTGCTCAGGCTCCCTGCAGGAGCTCCTCCACTCCCTCCTGGGCCAGGACGGAGCTTTCCCCCAGGGCACGGAGGGGCCAGATGCATCTCGCGTGATCGGCCGAGAGGTCGGGGTGGGAGCCTGGCTGCCCGTCCTGCCTGCGATGGCAGCGGTGTGGCTCCAGCTCGGCTCAGCCCCACATCCACAGCGAGCCACGGAGGAGTGCGTGGGGACGGACGGTCCCCGGAGACAGTGGCCACATGGCACCTTTACACGGGGGGGGGGGGGGGGGGGGCTCTTCCCTCTCTACAGAGCTCATCCGGGCGGGAGGAGAGCGATCGAGTTGGAAGGAGGGTTCTGCCACGCACTGACCAGCAATGGCGCAGGGGAGCCTGGAAGCCGGGCACGGCCGATGGCCGCGGAGCCCGGCCGGTGACGGGAAAGCCACCGGGAGCGTCACCACGGCTTGGGGGGGGGGGCGGGGCGCACCTGCTCTTGGCCTACAGCAGGACAAGGGGCAGTCCTGTCTGGCTCCTGAGCCTGGGCACAGTGACAGTACTAACTCTCCCACATTTAGTCTCGAGAAGTTAGAGAGAGAAAGAGAGAGCGAGGGGAAACAGAAGTTAGAGCGTCGAGGGCAGAGCAGAGGCGGAGGGGCATGCTCAGGGTGGGTTACCTTAAGGATAATTTCTAATGTAAAGATACTAGTGAAGACGTAGTCGGCATTGCCTAGGATCTGGAAGACAAGCAGAACGGGGTTAGTGGCTCAGAGTGACCCCAGGATGCACAGAGCCGGTGTGTTAGAGACAGGACAGCGGCACAGCAGGCCGGCGCGGGCCGGCCGGCGCGGTGCGGAGGGGCCGGCGGTTTGCGGGGCTTTACCTTCAGAGCAATTTCAATGGTGAAAATGGTAGTAAAAACAATGTCAAAATAAAACAGAATCTGCAAAACAGAAAAGCAACAGGGCGGGCATGGGATGGGGGCCGGCAGGAGGGAGCCGCCAGAGGGCTGGATGGAGCTTCCCCGGGCGGGAACGGGGTCCAGGCAGCGTCTGCCTGGCTGGCGGCTCTCCCCGTGAACCCAGTTTGCCTTCCAGCCCCCAAATTTGACCACGGGGATGTTTGTCAAAAGGGGAGAGGAGCCGGGCACTGGTGGCTCACGCCTGTCATCCCAGCTCCTCAGGAGGCTGAGATCTGAGGATCGAGGTTCAAAGCCAGCCCGGGCAGCAAAGTCCACGAGACTCTGATCTCCCATGAACCACCAGAAAACCAGAAGTGGCGCCGTGGCTCAAGTGGTAGAGCAGGGACAGCGCCCAGGCCCAGAGTTCAAGTCCCATGACGGGGAAGGATCGGCTGGTTCCTCATGGGGACACCCTGAGGGGGGCGGGGGGGGGGTATGACCGGCCAGTTGCTTCCCTGGGTGCGGACTTTCGTTCCAGGTCTGGGCAGGAAGGCTCCCCAGGCCAGCGCAGGCCGAGCCCGGCTGAGGGTTTCATCCTCTTCACACGCTGGCTGGGCTCAAGGGCTCATCTCAGAGTCTAGCTCCAGCGGGCCCAGGCCCTGAGCATGGGTGTGTGTGCACACGTGTGTGTGTGTGTGCATGTGTGTGCACACAAGTGCATTGTATGTGAGTGCGTGTGAGGCTTGGAGACACAGCCGTTCTGACTCTATCCTTTGAGGTGTTCACTAGGGTCGCGATGGGGCCTGGTTTGGACTGGTGCTACGGAAGGCGGCAGAGGCTTGTTTTAACTTTGAGTGCAGGGCCTTGTGTGCACGAGGCCGGCGCTCTGCCACCTGAGCCACACCTCCAGTCCTTTTGACCCTGGTGATTTGCAAGGCTGTCTCGTTCTGGGCCTGGCCTGGGATCCTTGTATTTGATCGGGCATGCTGCGGCACCCAGCCTCTCGGTTGAGGGGGAAGACTCTGCCCAGGCCGGCCCTGAACCAGGATCTTCTGGTGTCTGCCTCTCAGATAGCGAGGATGACTGGCTTGAACGGCTGTACCGGGCCGTGGCTGGCTCTCATCGGGGGCCAGCCTGATTGATCACTGTCACATTTGCCAACGCTCCCATCCCGGCCGGAGGGCTCTGGGAGCAGGCGGGAAGCCAGTCTTCTGGGCAGAGACGCCGGGGTGGGGGTGGGGCTCTCTCACTAAGTCCTGCTCCGAGCCCCGTCTTAAAGGAATGCTCGTTGTGCATCTGACAATGAGGCGCAGACCCCGCGTCCAGACCGCGGCCACAGAAGCCACGGGCCTGCTCCCGGGACAAGGGGGTACAGGGGACAGAAAGTGGGGGCGGGGTGGGGCAGGCCTACGTGGTTCCTGAAGGAGGTGTGCTGCACGGGGTCTTCGGCGGCCAGGGAGATGCTGCTGAGCAGGATAAAGAAGAGGATCAGGTTGGTGAAGATGGTGTCGTTCACCACGCGGTGGCACTGGAGACGGAACCTGCAGGGAGGAGGGGGAGAGGAGGAGATGGAGACCAGCGTGCGCCCCCCGCACCCCGGGAGCGGCACCCCTAAAAGGGCCGTCCATGGCAGAAGACGGGAGACGCCGTGCGGCTCTGCATTTTGTTACGCGAAACAGACTCGGTGGATCCTGAAGAACAGAAAGATAGTCTGCGTGTTCAACACCTGAAAGGGCGGCGGGATGCAGACCACACGTTCCGAATGTGAGTGTGTGTGCGTGTGCGTGTGTGTGTGTGTGTGTGTGTGTGTGTGTTCCCTTAGCTCAGCGTCTGCTTACACAAGCTGGAGGAGAGGCCCCGATTGGCCGGCTGGCGGCGGGAGGGGGGGCAGGGGTCCGCCTCCCCCGCGTCCCCACGCACCTGTTGTTGGGGCTGAAGATGAAGAAGGCGCTGGCTTCCGGCATGGGCACGGCCTTCTCCTTCAGGTGCAGCTCGGAGAGGGGCCGGGGGCGGGGCCCCACCGGCATCTCCGGCTCTTCCTCCTCCTCTTCTGGAAAGACAAGCAGCCCTGGAGACGAGGCCCGCATCTCCACCCCACAACCCCCGGTCCCGCTCCCAGGAATGCCAGCGCCGGATCGTGTCTCTCCAGTGCAGGGCGGGACAGCATTGTGCGTCTCACGGGGGCTGCCGGAGACCCCCGCTGCCTGACACGGATCTCCGCGGAGCACGGGGAGGGTGGCCAGGGGGTCTCTGTTCGCCCCAATCTGTCCTGGTCTTAACACTGAAATCCCCACATCCCGGGAAAGGGATCTCGCCCCCATCTTCGAGTCTAGTTGGTTTATTTGGGGACCCAGACAAGATCCTCTCCCGGGAACCCTTTCCAATTCTGTCGCCCCGTTGTACAACTCCTTAGAGAGTAAAAATACAGCGAGAGAGTTCTGTGATGGACCCTTCCTCGAAGGATTTCTAAGACTGAGAAAGGCTCAACGTTCCAACCTGGACACCTTCTTCATGCTTTCCCTCGGGTCTAA
Source organism: Dipodomys spectabilis (assembly GCF_019054845.1). Taxonomy (NCBI): domain Eukaryota; kingdom Metazoa; phylum Chordata; class Mammalia; order Rodentia; family Heteromyidae; genus Dipodomys; species Dipodomys spectabilis. Next base: position 259,908 of record NW_024871240.1, on the reverse strand, counting down.
GCCCCAGGACACGTATGGAGCAGGGAGTGAGCTGGGTGGGCAAAGGGACTTCCAGGGAGAAGAGAGGCCGCACGGTCCCGCGGGCCCAGCCACCAGAGGGGCAAGGTCGCGAGGAAAGCCTAGCTTTGCTTCAAAACGCAGCTGGTTTGTCAGCCGCCTGGTGCGGCCGCCCATCACCCACCACAGCCTCCCCGGGGAGGTGGATGTCAGAGGGACCCAGTCCCTCCTTCCCCAGCCTGTGCCGGCTTTCCCCCCCCCCCCCCCCCGGCTGGCCACAGCTCCAGGCTGGAGGAGGCAGGCACGAGGCTTGCACGGGCATGGTGGGAAGGGGCCTCCTAATGGCCACTCAAGCCACATGGACACACAGGAAGGTCTCATCCGCAGGGCGCTTCCTGAGGATAGGAGACCCGAAGGCATTATACAAGGAAAGCAACAAGTGGGCCACCGGTGCCAGCCGCTGCCCCTCCGCTGCCCGGGGCTCCCTGAGCCTGGGCCGCACGGAAGGGGACCCGCCGGAGCTACTGGGGGGGCAGAAAGTCGTCTGCTGTCCCCGTACGCTGCGACCTCGCAGGGGCGAGCCTTAAATGTACGCAGATCCGACTTCCAAAGAACACATGGAGCGGGAGGAGATGGGGGAGGAAAAGGGGTCCCAGACTCGGAGAGACACGGGGGTTCTAGCATCCACAGCACCGCGCGTGTGAGAGACGATTATTATGTGTCACCAGAAGAGAGGGCGCAAAGGCTCCAAACATGAAGTCACCATGGACCGGCCCATGCAAACTACTGGACCGGACGGCCACTCCCTGCCCGTGTGTGTCCGGTGATCATCCGGCGGTACTGGATTCACTCTTACAACATTCCCACCATGAGCAATTTAAAAGCAGAAGCTGACACTGTTACAAAGAAATGGATTCCTTATCTGACTTACACAACCGCAACCCCTCAGTCCACCACCTTTACCGTGACCATAATAAATACATAACAAAAGTCATCCGCAGAAAGAGTAAAAAATCCAAAACGCTGCTCAGATACGGCCCTGTCGATCTTGACATTATTATTACGGGAAAGTGGGGGGAAGGAGCCCCCTAGCTAGCAGCTGGAATGCTAAGCGTCAGCAGCGCGCGTGTGTGCAGAGGAAACGGGGAATGACCGTCATTTCCACGTGGCCAGTAGTGCGCGTGCGCGTGGAGGAAGGGGCCGCCAGTCATTTCCGTGTGGAGATCGGGGTCCGGTCCCCCCCTGCCCCCCCAGCCTCGGAGTCGGCCGCGAGTCTGGTACCTGTGGTGTCTGGGTTGGGGTAGGAGCTCTTATCCTCATTTTCATTGGGCTGGAGCTCGTCCACGGTGATCTGGGCAGGGGGCAGAGGAGGGAGAGTCCCGTTAGAGACCTGCCACAGTTCGGGGGTCCCCGTGGCCACCCTGGGGACGAGCCCCCCTCCCCCTCCCCCTTGCATGGCCTTGGGGGACGCGCAGAGGCCGGGACCCCCAGTGTGCCTTCTCCTCCCCCCGCCCCCGCTAGACCCATGGCCCGTATCTGTGCTGGCTCCTTCCTCTTCCTCTCCGGGTGTGGGGCCCGGGGGACCCCTCTTCTGTGGCAGGGACCCCGCCAGCCATGGTGAGGGAAGGAGGGGCGGCCACGCACCTTGGTGGTGGGCGGGGACTCGCCATCAGCCGCGATGGACCGCAGCTCCATCTTCTCCTCCTTCATCTCCTCCACCACCGGCTTCTCCACCACCTCCTGTTTCTTCTCGGGGCTGGCTGTCCTGGCCGGCCAGCGGGAGGAAAACACAAAAGGAAGGGATGTTGACTGGCGCGATGGGGGTGTCGGCGGGGGCAGCCGGGCCCTGGCCGTCCCCGCATGGGGGTGTCGGCGGGAGTCAGCGGGAGGCAGCCTGGCCCCTGGCCCTCCCCTCTCCCCAGGCACGTGACCAGCGCCGAGTTCATCCCTTCCAGCCTCTCCAGTCCCCAGATCGGAGAACGGCTCCTGGGACCGGCGCCTGCAGGAGCCGGCCAGCACGGCGTGCCAAGTCCGGCCTTCCCGCCACGCAGAACGAGGCCAGCGGGAAGGAGACGGCTCTAAGCTAGCACGGACTGGACTCCCCGTGAGGGCTGCCTTCCTCCTCTCCGCCTCAAAAGAGGCCCCAGCTCCCTAGACGGGGCGGGGATGGAAGGCTGCGCAGAGACTACTGCACAGCGGCTCTACTCCAGCACAGCGCCCGGGACTCGGGAGAGAGGCCTAACCTGGGACTCAGGAGACAGGTCTAGCCTGGGACTCAGGAGACAGGTCTAGCCTGGGATTCAGGAGACAGGCCTAACCTGGGACTCAGGAGACAGGCCTAACCTGGGACTCGGGAGACAGGTCTAGCCTGGGACTCGGGAGACAGGCCTAACCTGGGACTCAGGAGACAGGCCTAACCTGGGACTCGGGAGACAGGCCTAACCTGGGACTCGGGAGACAGGTCTAACCTGGGACTCGGGAGACAGGCCTAACCTGGGACTCAGGAGACAGGTCTAGCCTGGGACTCGGGAGACAGGTCTAACCTGGGACTCGGGAGACAGGCCTAACCTGGGATTCAGGAGGCAGGTCTAGCCTGGGACTCGGGAGATAGGTCTAGCCTGGGACTTGGGAGACAGGCCTAACCTGGGACTCAGGAGACAGGTCTAGCCTGGGACTCGGGAGACAGGTCTAACCTGGGACTCGGGAGACAGGCCTAACCTGGGATTCAGGAGGCAGGTCTAACCTGGGACTCGGGAGACAGGTCTAGCCTAGGATTCAGGAGACAGGTCTAGCCTGGGACTCGGGAGATAGGTCTAGCCTGGGACTCGGGAGATAGGTCTAGCCTGTGACTGGGGAGGCAGGTCTAGCCTGGGACTCAGAAGACAGGTCTAGCCTGGGACTCCCGAGGGCCTCCTTCCAAGCGCGACTGCATTTCAGAGCAGCAGGTGAGCTCAGAGGGTTACCTGGCTAGCTTCTTCCTCTCTTTCTCCTCCTCCTCCTCCTTCTGGGCAGAGGTCAGGCTTTCCGCGTCGGCCAGGTTATCCACCGCAATGGCCAAGAACACGTTCAGTAGGATATCTGTTTGTGTCCGTTCTTAAAGAAAACGACTCTGGTTTTGGGGTGTGGGATGGGCCCGGGAGAAGGGACGGGGGACGGTGGAGTTTCCCATCAGAGCTCGCTTCAGGGGGTCCCAGGCCGTGTCTTTCCCTCCCTGCCCCCCTTCCGTCCCCATCCGCCTCCTCCGCGCCTGGAGCTTGTTAACTGGCCAGGGCCAGGCTGGCTCGCGGGCCGGGCCTGATCTCTCGTGGCGACGGCTGGCCGTGAGGGGCATGGCTGAGCGGCATCTCCAGCGGCATGGAGCCCGCTGGGGAGAGCAGATCTTTGTAAGTGGGTGTGGCTCGACAGCTCGGCCTGGCTGGAGCGGGCCTCCCTGTGCTCCCGGCTCCCCTCCCCCTGTAACCGAGGCCCCACGGGGCAGAGGGAGCTGGAGGCCTCACGTCAGACCTCCTCCCCGACACCCAGAACTCCACCCGCTTCTCACACAGGGAAGCTGGGAGCCGGTGGAGGGAGCCAGCTCCCCCAGGACCTCGGGAGGAGGAGGGGGGGGCTCTGCATGGGAGGAGGTGGGGGGGCTCTGTGTGCGAGGAGGCGGGGCTCTGCGTGCGAGTCGGTCACACTCACTGCCCCCTTCAGAGCACTCACTGTTACTCGACCACAGGCTGAGTAGCCCTTGCCTGAAATGCCTGACATCACAAGGGTCTCAGGATTCATAAAAAAAACCACCTCTGTGTGTGTGTGAGTGTGTGTGCGAGTGTGTGTGAGTGTGTGAGTGCAAGTGTGTGCGAGTGTGTGCGAGTGTGAGTACGTGTGTGTACGCGAGTGTGAGTGTGCGCGCGAGTGTGCACGCACGAGTGTGTGTGTGCGAGAGTGTGTGTGCGTGTGCGTGAGTGTGAATGTGTGTGAATGTGAGTGTGTGTGTGTGAGTGTGTGTGAGTGTGTGTGTGTACTTTGGCCTGGTGTCAGTGGCTCACGCCTGTCATCCCAGCTACTCAGGAGGCTGAGATCTGAGGATCATGGTTCAAAGCCAGCCCGGGCAGGAACTTCCCTGAGTCTCTTCTCTCCTTTGAACGATCCAAAAAAAAAAAAAAAAGAGCTGGAAGTGGCGCTGTGGCTCAAGTGGCAAAGCACCAGCCTTGGGTGAAAGCTCAGGGACAGCGACCAGACCTTGAGTTCAAGTCCCAGGCCTGGCACAAAAAAAGGGCTTTGGGGCTGCTGGCGCGTGTGTACACAGTGATGGACGTTGGTGCGTGTGCGTGTCCGTACGTGGCGTTGGCCCGCGGACACTCCTGGCAATGTCACAGTGTCTTTAGCAAGCTTACATGGCCGTGGGACTCGTGGTGTGGTTGTTTTTGCGGATGTTGCCGTGGTGTGGTTGGAGAGTTGGGGTTTTGTGGTGGGAGCAGAGCGTTCCACGCGCTGCCCTAGGGGGTGAAGCGTGGTCTGTGAGCGCCAGCACCCCCTGCTTCCTGAACCACACAAGCTGGGATTTAACCGGAGTCTCGGCACCTCCTTTGCCACCCGGTGTCCGGACGCCAGGGGCAGAGAACCAAGGGCCTGGGGCTGCGTCAGGATGGAGCCATGGGGTCTGCTCGGCGCCTGCCCAGCTCGGCCTGCGTGAAGGCCGCTCCGCGCGCCGGGCCCCTTCCAGGAGGGCTCTCACGGTGGCTGCACGCACCCACCTGAGTGTAACCGGGCTCCCGCCCTGGGGGGAACACACAGCCGCAGCCCATCGGGGGGCCCTCGGAGCCCTGCCCCAGGCGGGAGCCACCTGGGCCTGCTCTGTGCTCTTACCCAGGGCAGCCTTGCTGGGCTTGGCGGGCCGGGGGGGGGGGGCGGGGGGGGGGGACGAGGGAGCTGTAGATGGGAATGGCCCCGAACGCCGGCGGTGAGGCATACCGTGGGCTGAAGGGAAAGCAGGTGTGTGTGTGTGTGTGTGTGTGTGTGAGCATGTGTGCACGTGTGTGTGTGTGGTGGGGGAGGGGGGCAGCGGCAAAGGATACAATTTCCACAGATGAAGAGGATGATGAAGTAAATACAGACTAACATCCCTGGAAAAGAGGGGCCGCCATAAGCCATGATCCCATCATACATCACCGAATTCCAGTCCTCCCCGGTCAGGATCTGAACGACACATTCCCACCAATAAGGGACACAGCGTTAGACCAACAGCAGAACCCGCACTCCCCGCCCGGTCCCGCGCCTCCGGACCGCCCCCCCCCCGGCTCTCCTCCCGGGGCGGGGGTCTCCCACACATCTAGCTCTATCTCTTGGCCGCATGCACGGCCCCCGGCAGACGCTCCCTCAGTGGCCTCCCGTATGGATCGGGTGAGGGACGGGAAGATGGCCGTCCCCGCCCCCATGCTGGCCTTTACGGCTTCACAGCCGTAGGGGGAAACCGCAGGCCGCACCGGGCATCCGGTGCCATCTTTAGGGTTTTGGTAGCACTTGGAACACTATTCATTTGTTTTTTAAATAAGTCATTTTACATTTAGACTCTCCCAAGTGCTACGATTTTAATGGAAGAGACGATCGTAAAGATGAAACCCCCCCTCCTCCCCAGGCCTGAAGCTGGAGGCCCCTGGGCACGGACCGTGGGGGGGGTGAGCTAGGCTGGCTCCGCGCCCAGGACAAGGATGCCACTCCCCACCCCTCCCCTTTCTGGGGCTCCTTCTTGCTCCCCCTCCTGCCCCGCCGTCCCCCCGTCGTCCCCCCTCCCGCCCCGCCCCCCCATCGCCCCCCCTCCGCCCCCCCCCCCTGGGCGTCCCAGCCCGGGGGGAGCCCCCACCTGGAAGACGGTGAGGAGGGACTGGGGGAAGTTGTCGAAGGTGCTCCTGCGCGTCTGCATCTCGTCGAAGTTGAACTTGCCCCCGAAGAGCTGCATGCCCAGCAGCGAGAAGATGATGATGAAGAGGAAGAGCAGCAGCAGCAGCGAGGCGATGGAGCGCACCGAGTTCAGCAGGGACGCCACCAGGTTGCTCAGGGAGTTCCAGTACCTGGGGGCGGGGAGGGGGAGTCAGCCCCTCTCACTGGGGACAGGCGGGGGGGTCAGCCCCCTGGGGACAGGCGGGGGGGGGTCAGCGCCCCGGGGACAGGCGGGGGGTCAGCCCCCTGGGGACAGGCGGGGGGTCAGCCCCTCTCACCGGGGACAGGCGGGGGGGGGGACTAGTAAGCTGGGCAATGAGCAGCCGGGGGGTCAGGGCTCACAGTCCCCCCTCATCCAGCCAGTGGCTGTGAGCAGGCAGAACACAGAGCAGCGGGGGTCTCAGGAGGTGGACTGGGACCTGAGCTCCTCCCTGCCCAGACACGGTCCACACACGGCTGAGGGGGGCTGGGCTCTCAACTGCACAGAGTCCCAGGGCCGCCAAAGGCCCCCCCACCCCGGGGGACACCCGCCCCAGGGCAGCCACAGCGGCTGACCAGCGGGGGGCGTGGACCGGACGGCGCACACGGATGGACTTCCCTGAACTCTCCCTGTCCTCAGCCCAGGCTGTAGCTGCAGCCTAAGTGATCTGTTTTATTTTTTTGTCGGTCATGGGACTTGAACTCGGGGCCTGGGCGCTGTCCCTCGGCTCTTCAGCTCAAGGTTGGCGCTCTACCCCTTGAGCCACAGCGCCACTTCCAGTTTTCTGGTGGTTCATGGGAGATCAGAGTCTCATGGACTTTCCTGCCCAGGCTGGTTTTGAACTGCGATCCTCAGATCTCAGCCTCCTGAGGAGCCGGGATGACAGGCGCGAGCCACCGGCACCTGGCTATCTTTTTTTTTTTTTTTTTTTGTCGGTTGTGGGGCTTGAACTCTGGGCCTGGGCGTTGTCCCTCAGCTCTTCAGCTCAAGGCGAGTGCTCTACCACTTGAGCTACAGTGCCACTTCCAGTTTTCTGGTGGTTTATTGGAGATAGGAGTCTCATGGTCTCTCTTGCCCGGGCTGGCTTTGAACCGCGATCCTCAGATCTCAGCCTCCTGAGTAGCTAGGATTACAGGCATGAGCCACCAGCGCCAGGCTTCTTTTTTTTTTTTTTTTTAAACCGTGAGTGGTCTCGGCTGCGCCAGCTATCCCGGAGAACACGCCATGCCACACCTGTAAACACGGGCAAGCACCGCACACAGGCGCGTGCACACACCCATTGGAAATGAAAGAGGCGTGAACACTGGGAACGCACCGGACAGACAGGAGCCAGGACCGTGAGACTGTGGTGGGACCGGAGCCCTCGGCCGGTCCTGGCTGGCGGGCACGGAAAGCGCGCCGGTCTCTGAACAACAGTCCCAACGGAGTCTGACTCAGAGTTCACCAAACGACCTAGAGATTCCACCCCGAGGGGCCTGACTGAAAGAAACGCACGCATCCGTCCACAAAAGCGGCGACAGAAGCGTGCCCCGGACACTTCCCGCAGCAGCTTGAGGGCAGCGACTGACGGAACACCTGTCAGCCAGCAACAAACAAGATCGGGCATCTTCATCTGATGGCCGAAGACGTGGTGCAGAGGGAGAGGAGCCGGTCACGAAAGACCACCTTCGTACAGCTCCGGTGACAGAGACTGCTGGCCCCGGACAGAGGCTACAGACAGGTCAAGTGGATACTGACCGTGGTATGGCACCGGACAAGTTCAATCTCAGCAGAACCTTATAAATGCGGTGGTGGTGAGGCAGTCAATCAATCAACCCCTGGCCCGATGGGCCGCGGCGTCGCACATTGTCCTGAGCAGGCTGCTGCTCCCTGCGTCCTCTGGAGAGGCCCCCCGCTGGCCCTAGGGGGTGGGGGCTGGCGGGGGGAGGGCCGGCAGATGGAGAGGCAGGAGAGGCGTGAAGCCTGGAAGACACCTGTGGCACAATGCCCGCCATCTTGTTCCAATAGATCGGGGCTGGTCTGCAGAGACCCATGCTCAGCCCAGCGGCTCCACGCCCAAGCTCTCCTGACAGCATCCCCGCCGAGAACACAGGCCCAGGGGGCATTTCTGATTTTTTAAATCCATTAAAAAAAATTGTACCCATATATAAAAATGACCATGTTAACTATTTTGTTTGTTTGTCTTGTCGGTCCTGGGGCTTGAACTCTGGGCCTGGGCACTGTCCCTCAGCTCTTCAGCTCAAGGCTAGCGCTCTACCACTTGAACCACAGCGGCACTTCTGGTTTTCTGAGTGGTTTATTGGAGATCAGAGTCTCTTGGACTTTCCTGCTTGGGCTGGCTTTGAGCCGTGATCCTCAGATCTCAGCCTCCTGAGTAGCTAGGATGACAGGCGTGAGCCACCGGCGTCCAGCCATGTTAACTACTTTTAAGCGGCACGCTTAAAAGTTCAGAGATCTGTAACCATTTGACATGTGACCACCGCCATTATCTGCCGCCCGAAGCTCAGGCCTCACGAGCCCACTGCTCCAACCTCTACCTCTGGTTTTACTCATGACCCCCAGTGACCTTGATGAGTGGGAGGACCCCCTGTGTAGGACCGGACGGGGTTTCTGCGTTGTGACCGGCTTGTTTCACTCGGCCTGGCTTTTCTTGCTTTTCTTGGGGGCTCTTGTAGATCGCTCCTAGTCTGTTCGCTCACTGGCCCTGGAAACGTGGGTGCCTCCGGCCATTGTAAATAATGCCTGTACAGGAGCGGACGCACAGAGGGCTCCCTGGGCTCCCAGTGGGGCGCTTCCGGGCGGACACCCAGAGATGGAATGGCTGGTCCCCCGCGGCCATGCTGTCTCTGACGGTGTGAGGAGACGCCATTCTGTTAACGGGGGCGGGACCGTCTCTCTTCCCGCCTCAACCGTGCCAGGCCCCCGGTCTCTCGCCCTCACCACGACTCGTTTTGTGAAAGCCGTTTTAAGCTGTGGCCTCCTACGAGCGGCTGTCTACGGGGTCGGGGGTAACGAGGCTGAGCTGTGGTGGGTGTCCCTTTCCTTCTCCTCCATCTCCCTTTCTGCAGAAGCCACCTGTGACCAGGGGGTGGAACTGTCACCGAGGCTGGAGGGGCCAAGGACAGGGAGCGACCGCGCTCCCGCCACGTCCCGAAGCCACCGCGGCCGGCCTTTCATGCCACCGAATGCAATTCTGATTTGCTCGGTTCTGGGCGGAAGACATCACTGGACGCCACAGCCCTGGGGGAGCCGGGCGTCAGCCGGAAGGCTCCTCGGCCCTGAGGCCCTGCGGCTGCCACTGCGGCCGCCTGCGGGGGGGGGGGGGGGATGGGGGGAGAGGGACGGAGGGGGGCGTTGTCGAGGGAAGGAGCCCCGCGCCGAGCCGCCTACCTGGTGATCTTAAAGATCCTGAGCAGGCGGACGCAGCGTAGCACGGAGATGCCCAGGGGCGACATGATCTTGGTCTCCACCAGGATGGTCTCCAGGATGCCCCCACACACGATGAAGCAGTCGAAGCGGTTGAAGAGCGACACGAAGTAGGCCTGCAGCCCCAGGCTGTACATCTTCAGCAGCATCTCTGCTGTGAACATGGCCAGGAGCGCCTTGTTGGCTGTGTCTGCGGGAGGGGGAGGAGAGTGTGGTCATGGCCGCAGCTGTAGCAGAAGCCCCCCCCTTCCAGCCGCGCCGGGGGCTCTGTGCCGCGCCGCGTGCTCACCCTGCACCTCCGTGAGCCAGTGCGGCTGGTTGTAGTGCTCCGAGGCGATGGTGAGCGTGTTGAGGAAGACCAGGAAGATCACCAGCCAGTAGAAGACGTTGGACTTGACGGCCGCCCGGCACTTCCTTCTGCAGAACCGGTTCCACCGGCGCCAGTAGCGGCTGCAGCGGACAGAGGGAGAAGGGTGGGGCGGGGCGGTGGGTTGGCTGGGCAGCACGGGTTCCTGCCAGCGCGAAGCTCGTGGGGTGGGTGCACGCAGCGGCTAAATCCACACCCGGCCTTTTCTAGAGCATCTCAGGGGAGGGCCAACATCAGTGGCCTGTCCACATGACACACGGGTGCCACGTGACACAGTGCACGCACATGCTCCATGCCTGGCTTTCTAGGCCCGGCACGGGCGGCGGTGCCGGCACTCTGGTCTGCCCGGCTCCATCTCGGCAGGGCTTCTGGATTTCTCCTAATGATCTCTGCAAAGCAGGGGTTCTCCTGACTTTATAGAGGAGGGGGGGGAAAAAACCTAAACCCAAAAATCTAAGGGTTAAAGAGGTGAAACAGCGTGACCAGCGGGGTAGTGCGGCCGGCTTTTCTCCCTCGCTCGACCCCGGTCCCTCCGGAGAGCCTGGGCTGCAGGGTGTTGGCTTTGATGGGGTCCCAGGGTGTGTTCTGGGCTCTGGTGGGTGAGCATACATCCACACGCACGCACCACAGCGTGCTGGGCCCCGGGATGGGTTCCCACGGTTTGGTTAGAGATGGCATCAGCGAGTCTCAAACCTGGCCATGCACAGAATTGCCCGGGGCTCCAGAAACCTCTCTAGCCAAATCTCACCACCAAACCGACTAAATCGGAATGTCCCTGTGCTGCCCCCCCTTTTTAATACCCCTACTGGGTTTTTTTTTCCTTTTTGCCATTCGTGGGGCCTGAACTCTGGGCTTGGGCGCTGTCCCCCAGCTCTTCAGCTCAAGGTGAGCGCTCTACCATGTGAGCCACAGTGCCACTTCTGGTTTTCTAGTGTTTCATTGGCAATAAGAGTCCCGTGGACTTTTGTGCCCGGGCTGGCTTTGAACCTCAAGCCTCAGATCTCAGCCTCCTGCGTAGCCAGGATGACAGGCGTGAGCCGCCGGTGCCCGGCCCCTGCTGGTGTCTGAAAGCCCTCCACCAGCTGTCTGTAATGCGGGGCTGGCAGCTGTGAGGGTGGCACTCACGTTTTACCATCCTGGCGGCCGAGGGGTCCCAGCCCGTGCCTCCGTTTACCGTCTTCCCCCAGACGACCCTTGGCGGTCCTGGTGACTCAGTGGGCCATAGATTCACCACTGTGCCACACCCAGGAGAGCGGGGGGGGGGGGGGGCTACGTGCTGGGAGGGAGCCCGCGGGCCACCAGGCCCAGGTCTTAGAAGAGGGGCAGCAACAAAGCATCCAGTGGACAGGGCGCGCCGCCAGCTTCCAGCCGGATCGTCAGAAGAGGAAGCCCTGTGCCAACACAGTGCCCAGGGGGAGCCGTGCGGGGCGGCTGGGAGCCGGCTTGCCGGGCTGGCGTGGGGACAGGCCCACTGGGTCGGGGCGACGGAGCCTGTCCGGGCAGGAGAGCAGTCAGGAGACCACCCTGGAGTATCTTGTCCCGTTTCTCACCCCTCCTCACAGGAGGGAGAGGCAGAATGGAGACCCGCACTGGCGGTTTGTTCGGGGAGTCCTAGCTCACTGGACGGCTGTAGTTCAGAGCCAGCCCAGGAAGGAAAATTCACAAGACTCCTGGACAACAGGGAGCCGGGCATATGTTCTGATGACGGGAGGGGGGGGGGGGGAAGGAATGAATCACATCCCAGGCACCAGCCGGGGCAGGAAGAGCAATGTCACCTCAAAGGCAACCTGTACAGCATCTACACAGCACGCGCAGGGCCCCGCGCGCAAAACCAAGTACTGCAGATGATACACCAGTAAAGAGCATGAACGATGCAGGAAGACCTCAGGGGTGTGTGTGTGTGATTGCAATCCAGAGAAAGTATTTAAAGATAATTACACACTTCCCACGCTTCAAAACAGGGCTTCGCTTGACGACGGGTCCCCTGGCAACTGCATGGCAGATGTGACGGTGTGCGAGGGTGTGTAAATCCATGTGCTTGTCCACACGATGGTGTGCGAGGGTGTGTAAATCCTTGTGTGCTTGCCGACACGATGTGACAGTGTGCGAGGATGTGTAAATCCATGTGTGCTTGTCGACACGATGGTGTGCAAGGGTGTGTAAATCCTTGTGTGCTTGTCGACACGATGTGAGGGTGTGTGAGGGTGTGTGAATCTGTGTGTGCTTGTCCACACGATGTGACGGTGTGCGAGGGTGTGTGAGTCAGTGTGCTTGTCCACACGATGTGACGGTGTGCGAGGGTGTGTGAATCTGTGTGCTTGTCCACACGATGTGACGGTGTGCGAGGGTGTGTGAATCTGTGTGCTTGTCCACACGATGTGATGGTGTGCAAGGGTGTGTGAATCTGTGTGCTTGTCCACACGATGTGACGGTGTGCGAGGGTGTGTGAATGTGTGTGCTTGTCCACAAGATGTAATGGTGTGCGAGGGTGTGTGAATGTGTGTGCTTGTCCACAAGATGTGACGGTGTGCGAGGGTGTGTGAATCCGTGTGCTTGTCCACACGATGGTGTGCGAGGGTGTGTAAATCCGTGTGCTTGTCCACATGATGTGAGGGTGTGTGAGGGTGTGTGAATGTGTGTGCTTGTCCACACGATGTGACGGTGTGCGAGGGTGTGTGAATCAGTGTGCTTGTCCACACGATGTGAGGGTGTGCGAGGGTGTGTAAATCGTGTGTGCTTGTCCACACGATGGTGTGCGAGGGTGTGTAAATCGTGTGTGCTTGTCCACACGAAGCGGTGAAGCGGGAGGAGAGGCTCTGCCCGCTGCTCACGTTCCCCTTGTGTTTCGTGGTGTCCACTTACTCTGGGCGCAGACTCCTCCGAACGTGCTCCAGCCCCTCCCAGACTCTCAGTTTCCCTCTCAGCCTCCGAGCCGCACACGGCGCCCTCCCAGCCACCACCTTGGGTGAAGCCTCTGTCTTCCAGGTCCTGACCATCAGTTTGAGCCCCAGCCTGTCTGTGATCGACCTTTCTAGTTTACGACTGCTATTTGTTGTAGGACATTCTTATCAGAACACCCGCTCCGGACGGGCACTGGATGCTCTTGTTAACGCAGGCTGCGGCTTTTCGATCCATTTCCAGCCTTAGCTATTACCTAACGATGTCGCCAGGGGCTGTGGGGCGTTGGTTGGGCAGCTGCTGTCAGGGACAGGTCTGTGGTGCGTGTGTGTGTGTGTGCATGTGCATGTGGTGTGCGTGTGTGCACACTGTGCATGTGGTGTGTGTGTGTGCATGTGTGTGGGGTGTGTGTGCATGTGCGTGTGGTGTGTGTGCAGTGTGCATGTGGTGTGTGTGCATGTGTGTGTGGTGTGTGCATGTGTGTGCGTGTGTGTGCACTGTGTGTGTGGTGTGTGTGCATTGTGTGTGGTGTACGTGTGTGTGCACTGTGTGTGTGGTGTGTGTGCATGTGCATGTGGTATGTGTGTGTGCACTGTGCATGTGTGTGTGCATTGCGTGTGGTGTGGTGTGTGTGCATGTGCATGTGGTGCGTGTGTGCACTGTGCGTGTGGGTCTTCACCGTGAAGACACGGGTGACGCGGGTCGGGGAAGGGGCCGTGCACAGGCCTTGCTGTGCGGGACATGGGACCCTTGGGGTACTGTGTGTGGTGGGAGCCAACAGACAGACCAGATCACCATGACTGTTCTAGAAGGGTCTGACCTCGTCTCAGGACCGTGGCCCTCGGTGCCTTCCGCTGCCACCGTGGTCCGTCTGCACCAAGCCGGCCACAGCGGGGCAGGTGCGGCTGCGTGGAACTGGGCGGGCGTCAGGCTGCGCTCAGCCTCCCCAGGACCAACACCCACGGGGATTCAAGTGTCCGACCCTTCGGCGCACACCCTTACTCCACACCCAACTGCGGGGGCCAGAGGGGAGGGACGTGGCAGCCTCGCGTCCCGCTGAGCTGGTCGGCAAGAGGGAAGGAGCTGGTGCCTCTCACTCACCTGAACTTGGAGGTGGAGATCCGGCGGCTGGAAGAGAAAAGGGAAAGGTTACCCAGGGCGCAGGAAGGCCGTCCGGGATGCGTGTGTGGGCGTGGGTGGGCGGTGCGCAGGCCCCGTGGCTCTCGCTGGCCACCGGTGACCTGGCAGAGCCGCGGCTCACCCTCCGCCTTCTAGCTGGGACAGCCGGATGGGAAGGGCGGCCTGCCGGACTCAGGGCTCCGGCCGACGGAGGGGGACGGGACACAGGGGACCCAGGGCTCGGCGCCCTCCCGTCTCCACTGTGTTTTTCTGATGGGATGGGAGGGGTCGACGCCTCCGTTCGGGGGGACCCCGGGCATGGCGGGAGGCTCTGCTGGTCCCTGTCCCCGTGGTCCTGCCAGCCCGCCCGCCCCTCTGGGTCCCCCCCGCGTCCCCCCTCCCCGCATCCCCCCTCCCCGCTCCTCCCTCCCCCCCCCCCCCCGCGGGCCGGCCCCGCCCCGCCTACTCACGCCAGCCTGGCCCCGCAGTTCTCGTCCTCCATGTCTCCTCCGGCCACGTTTTCCGTGTTGACGGACTCGGTCTCGCTGGTAGGCATGCTCACTGCGAGAGGCCGAGGGCACAGCAGAGGCGTGGAGAGAGAGAGAGGGGAAGGGAAGAGCGTTAGAGGGTCACAGGCCGTGCGGGCACCCGTGCGGGCTCCCCGCGGCCGGTCTGCTTGGCTGGGGCGCGGTCTGCCACCCCAGGGCCCGGGACAATGCGGGAGGAAGTCTGCCTGGTCAGATTGTTCCACGGGGGGGGGGGGCACGCACTGTGGCCTTTCTCGGCCCTCTGGGGAGCCGTGAGGGCTTCCCAGCGCTTCTAGAACTTGCTATGGATGGGACAGGCTTTTGCGCCCCCCCCCCCCGCCTTCCCCGTGCCAGCCCAACTCCCAAGACCGCGGGAGGAGGCTGCAGTCTGCGTGAACCGCCGCCCTTCCCCACACATGCCCAGCCGTGCGTGAAGCAGCAAGCGCGCAGCGCAGGCATCTGGCGCGGAGGGGCCCCGTGGTAGGAAGAGCATCGGCATCGAGTCCAAATGGGGCCTGAGGTCGGGCTGCCGGGCCACTGAGGAGACGTGGTCTGTCCCTCCAGCAGCCACGCAGCAGGCCGGCGTGGGAGCAAGGCCGTTCACCACGGCGCTGCAGCTGGCGTGTCTCCACCACACGCAGACGCTCCCCGGCAGCCCCGCAGCCTCGCCTTCCAGAAACAACCGTGTTTTCCAGATTACGTCACAGCATGGTGGCTCAGAGGTCATTTCTGTCGTGACTGTTTGTCCCTTGAACATAAAACAAGTCGAGCTTGAAGAATTCTTCTGGGCGCTGCCCCTCAGCTCTTCAGCTCAAGGTGAGTGCTCTACCACTTGAGCCACAGCGCCATTTCTGGTTTTCTAGTCCTGCCCGGGCTGGCTTTGAACCGCGATCTTCAGATTTCAGCCTCCTGAGTAGCCGGGATGACAGGCGTGAGTCACGGCGCCCAGTTTCTGTCACACTTTTATTGTGAGTTGCTTGGCCCTTCCTTCACACTTTTATTGTGAGTTGCTTGGCCCTTCCTTCCTCCCTTCCTCCCTTCCTCCCTCCCTCCCTCCCTCCCTTCCTCCCTCCCTCCCTCCTTCCCTTCCTTCCTTCCTTCTGTCCTTCCTTCCATCCTTCCTTCCATCCTTCCTTCCGTCCCTCCTTGTGGCTTGGCTGGCTTCTGACTTGAGATCCTCCTGCCTTAGCCTCTAAGCGTATGCTATCATGCCCAGAGAGGCCCAGTTCCAGCAACACTTGCTCCTGTAGCGTGGCCTGGTTTTGCTCTCCTTCTGGAACAATCTGGCAGGAACCTCACTGGCCCTCCATGGCTGTGGCTTCTGAGAGGTGGCGGCCGGGGGGTGATGAGCCACTGGGAAAAGACTGCTCCAGGCTGTGCGGATCACGCTGGGGCCAGGGGCTTTTCCAGGCTCTTTCCTTTGGAAGGAAGACAAGTCGGGGGGGGAGGGGAGACACATGTTGAAGAACATGGGAGATGGGACAGAAGCCCACGTGTAGCCGCGTCTCCCTAAAAGCAGGGGAGCGGAGTCTGCAGCCTGAGACTCGTTGGATAAGAGGAAATCCTGGAGAACCCTTAGGGCTGGGTGCGAGTTTGGAATGGCTCCCCACGCCACAGGAGAAGAAGGTGAGGCCCGGGGCCGGGCCGGTCGATGGTCAAGGTCAAGGCTGGGAGCCCGGGGCCCGAGGGCTGGGACCCTGTGCCACGCTCGTCCTGAGCATCTCCAGTGGGTCGGTCCCTGCCCTCAGGCCGTCGGACAGGGCTGTGTGGCACCGTCGGGCTCTGGAGGCCCCGGCCGGGGCAGAGTGGGGCCAGGGCTGGTGCTGAGCTCTGCAGAGCTCATGTCCATCGATAGACCCAGAGGGGCGGGAGCCGGTCTCGAGCGTGGGGCCACGACAGGAGCCAGTCTGTCTCGAGCGTGGGGCTGCGACGGAGCTGGTCTCGAGCGTGGGGCCGCGACGGAGCCGGTCTCGAGCGTGGGGCCGTGACGGGAGCCGGTCTCGAGCGTGGGGCCGTGACGGGAGCCGGTCTGTCTCGAGCGTGGGGCCGCGACGGAGCCGGTCTCGAGCGTGGGGCCGCGATGGGAGCCGGTCTCGAGCGTGGGGCCGTGACAGAGCCAGTCTCGAGCGTGGGGCCGCAACGGGAGCCGGTCTCGAGTGTGGGGCTGCGACGGGAGCCGGTCTCGAGCGTGGGGCCGTGGTGAGGTGGATGGGCTCTCAGCCTTCCAATCTGCCTGTGCCCCGCCATCTCTGAGCTCGGCAGCCCGGGCCTCTGCGGGCAGCGGCGGTTGTTGGAAGGGGCCGGGCTGTCTGAAGAGGGCCGCCGGCCTCTGCGATCCAGGATGCTGTGTGTGTGAGCACATGCATGTGCGCGTGGGCTGCGGCCTGGGGAGTAAGCGTGTCAGCTTCCGGCCCTCACCCTGACCGAGGCTGGCCAAGTCCAAAAGGAGAGCTCCGTGGGGGAACAGCAAGGTGCGCTGGTCACACACACGCACACACACGCACACACAGGCACGCGCGCACACACGTACACACACATACACACACGCACACACGTGCACACACTCACATACACACGCACACATACACACCCCACGCACACACATATACACACACGCACGCGCACACGCGCGTGCACACACACGCGTGTGCACACATGTACACATGCACGCACACACGCACACACTCTCATACACACGCACACATACGCACCCCCCCCACATGCACACACATACACACATGCACGCACACATACATGTGCGCACACCCACGCACACACACACATGCACATACACGCACACACACGTGTACATACACACGCACACATAGGCACCCCCACGCACACACATGCACACATGCACGCACACACATACATGTGTGCACACCCACGTACACACATACACATGCATGCATATACACGCACACCCGCACACATGTGCACACACTCACACGCACACATACGCACCCCCACACGCACACACATGCACACACATACACACATGCACGTGCCCCACGTACACACATACACATGCATGCACACACGTGCACACAGACACATGCACACACACACACATGTGCACACGCACACACACGCACACACGCACATAAACACGCACACACACATGCGCACACATACACACACGAATACCGTGCCACAAGCATGGGGAGCAGCAGTGTGGACCGACACGCGTGTGCACATGCACACGGAGCGCAGGGCCACGTTACCGTGGGTTTCTGTGGAGTGACTAAACCAAGCAAACTTCCCCTTCTTCTGATCCCGAAAGCTGGCTGGGGCACTTCCTTCCTCAGACAAGGTGGCCGGGGGAGACAGGGAGAGGCCGCCGGCAGCGGGCAGGCCGCCGGCCGCGGGCGGGGGAGAGACACAACTCAGTTTTCATCTCCAAACACGAACCCGAATAAAAATTAAAGCAGCAACAAACCAACACATGCACGTGTGTGCGCGCACACACACACGCACACACACACAGAATCCAACAAAATGGAACCCAAACTCCAAATCACTTAACACAGAACAGAGGGCAGATGACCAGCCTGGAAGAAACTGGGAGAGGAGACTTCCTGCGCCTGCCAGTGCCTCCTGGGCAACTCCTGAGACGGTGCCCTTGCTCTGGCACCCGTTGGCTGGGCCGCTCGGCCTCTCTGACCCCCAACAAGACCCGGCCCCCAGCTCCGGCCCCATCTTTCCCCTGCCGAGTGATCCGGGTGGGTTAGTGAGCCTCCCCGGCACCCCCCGCCCCGCCTCCTCCCTCCTGAGACCATCGACGCCAAGAGCTTTTGGTGCCAGCTAAGCCGGAGTAATTATCTGCAGAAAGAACTCGGTAAGCCGCAAAGTGCCGTGAGTATTTGCTCATCTCACCCGGCAGCTGGAAGCCGTCTTCCTTCAATTGGTGGCTGCGGGAGCCTTAGGTTTGTCCTGACCAAATCAGGGGTTTTTCTCAAGGCCGGAGGCCTTAGCCGTCCACCCCGCTCCTGTGTGACCCTGCGCGGCCCCCGTAACGCGCTCTGTGTGGTCACCGTGGTCAGGCTCTCTCTGTGCTCTCTCTGTGTGTGGGGGCCTCCGGGAGGCCACCCGTGGGGCTGGGGAGGGGGGGTGCGCCCTGATCCACGGCTGACATTAGTGCCCCAGGGCGGAGCCGACCCCTGGCAGAGCATGGCCACACGGGGCGGCTTCTGGGACGGCTTTGTTCCAACAGAAGTGGACATTGCGGGGGAGATGACCACTCCAAGGTGCCCGTGGTGGGCCCCGCAGGGATGGGCTTGCTTCTCCTATGGCGTCCACACTGGTCAGAGACAGGCCACATGGGCTTTCTCCCACGGGGCCCCAGGGATCTCCTGAACACCGATGTCAGGAAGGACCGTGTTTGGAAGGACCAAACGCCCCCGCAGCTCTGCGCTCGGGTAGCGCTCACCGTCTCCCCTATTCCACGGGGGAAGAAGGGAGGGTGGGGCTGGAAAACCAGGCCGAGCTGTTCACACAGGTAAGAGACGGCGATGGAGGAAGAGGAGACAGACGCGAGGGGTGAGCAGGCCCCGGCAGGCTGCCCGGGCGGAGAGTTCCTAGGGAGGCGCCACCTGCATCGAGAAGGTTCTCAGCAGCCGCCTGCCATTCCCGGGCCCAGCGTGACTTCTTCCAGAGAAGCAATTAAAACTGGGTTGATTTTTAAGCCGTCAGAAAGCAAAATATAAAACAGGATTAAATATTAAGAAGCCAAACAAAGTGGCCTTATTAAAAAAGGCACCATCGAAGCGCGATGGGCTATCACCATCATTATTATTACTGCTATAAACCGGGGCAGGGACATAAATGCCTGTCCTTGATCTGCAGTCATAATCCAGAGCAAAAGGAAAGGCACTGGGGTTATTGTGCTCTTAGTGGGCCATAAACATCCAGGGCTCCCGAGCAGAAAACTCCTCCTGGGTACCAGGGAGCCGGGCCACCTCCGTCATTACCGGGAGGGGAGGGGAGGGGGAGGAGGGCTGAGGGAAGGGGACGGGGGGGGGGGGGGAGTGGGGGAGGGAGGCCATCGGAAGCAAGCAGACTTCCGAGTCCTGACTCTGCTGCTGCTGCTGCTGCTGCTCTCTTTCCCGGCTTTCTCGCACCATCGTTGCTTTTTAGGGGTGACTGTGATGATCACGTACTTCTCCGGCCTCAGCCGCCTCCCCCTGGACCGGCCACCCACGCGCCCTCATCTTACAGAGGAGGGAACCGAGGCCTGGGGAATTCGGTGACCCAGGCAGGCGGCTGGATGGACCCTGCCCTCAGCCACTGCGTTCCAGTCCCCCTCCCCGAGGGCCAGAGCTTCGAGGCCGGAGCCCGGGGTGCTGGGGGGGGGGAGCCCCTGATCTGGTAGTGCTGCTCACTGGAGCAGGGGCGGTGTGTCTCCGGAGGGATCTCGGACCTGTCCCATCCTCCGGCGCGCACAGAACCTGCGGTCCTAAACTCTCCGGGCCAAGCCAGTCTCCGTGGCTCCCGCCGGACCCCAGCTGCATCCTCAGCACCCCTCCGTCCACCGGGTCACGAGTGGGGCTCACGGGCAGCCACACGGCCCTCCCGGGCGCCCTCCGTCCAGTCTCGGCTGGGCCCTTTCCTGTTGCCCCTCCTGCGTGACTTTGGGTAAAGGGGAGCCGCGGGCGCCGGTGGGCAGGCGCCGCGCAGGCCCAGGCTCTGGGGTGCTGTTCTGAGGAGCGGCGGGCAGGCGCCGCGCAGGCCCAGGCTCTGGGGTGCTGTTCTGAGGAGCGGCGGGCAGGCGCCGCGCAGGCCCAGGCTCTGGGGTGCTGTTCTGAGGAACGGAGGGGAAATGGACCCCATGCCGGGCTTCTCACACTGGCCGCTCCTCCCTCTGAACAGCCCTTCCCCTCCCGAGGAAACTCCTGCCGGAGACAGAGTCGCCTCCAAAGGGATGGTGGCGGCAGCCTCTCGGGGGACCTGCCATCTACCCAGCTACTCCAATTATCTATCAGCTATCTATCTATCTATCTATCTATCTATCTATCTATCTATCTATCTTCTATTATTATTATCTCCATATCTATTCCCATTGTCTACCTAGCTACTCCAATTATCTTTCATCTATCAATTAATCTATCTTCTATCTATTCTTATTATCTCCATATCTATTCCTATTAACTACCTAGCTACTCCAATTATCTATCAGCTATTCTTATTATCTACATATCTATTCCCATTATCTACCTAGTACTCCAATTATCTATCATCTATCAATCAATCAATCTTCTATCTATTCTTATTATCTACACATCTATTTCTATTATCTGTCTGTCTGTCTGTCTGGTTTCCTGAGTAGTAGCAGCTGAGGCTGGATTTGAACTTGCCATGCAGCGCAGCCCAGCCTTCAGCTCTGTCCTCTTGCTCTCAGCCTCACCACTGTGCCTGGGATTTTTGATCTCAAGAGTGTGGTGTGGGCAGGGCCTCCTTGCGCGTGGCGTGGCTGGGCACAGGTGCTGGCCCTGGGAGGGGGCCGAGGCAGGCCCGAGGAGAGGGGCAGAGAGGTCTCCTGCGCCTGCCCACACCACAGCTGCAAGGCGGCCTGGCCGGGAGGCGCGTGGTGAGGCCGGGCCAGGCAGGGCCGCGCGGGGAGGGAGCGCGGGGCGGCCTCTCCAGAGGCAGGCAGGAGGGGAGAGACACAGCAGGGCAATTAGCCGCGTAATTAGCCATACAAGGCTGATTAGCAGAGCCGCGGGGTGGCGCTGCCCCCCGGCTCCCGGGGCGGCGTGCAGGGCTCCATGGCTGCGGATGGCGGGGCCAGCGGAGGGCAGAGGGCTTCGGCGGCCCGAGAGCCCAGATCCCAGGGCTTTCCGGGGCCAGGAGGGGCGCGGGACGGGCCCTGGGGGGAGACGGGCTCAGATTCCACTGTTCAGTTCAGTTCCTCCAAAGGCCAAGACCGGAGAGGCGGGGGGAGGGGCAGAGAGGACACATACAGCTCCCATCCGAGCCGCCACGAGGCCTTCTGACCCCCTTCCAGAACCTTCTCTCCGGCCTCTCCTTCCTGCCCCCAGCCTCCACCACGTTCCCTGTGCGTCCCTCCTCCTTCCTGCCTGGCGGGGAGGGAGAGAGCCACGGTGGACGTCGGAGCCGGACGGCCGGGTCTGGTCTCAGATGAAGGCGCGGAGTCTCGAGCGTCTCAGTCTGGCTCTGTTCCTGTGGCCATCCCTTCACGCCGGCCAGCAACAAGGCTGTGCGAGCTTACCGGGCAAGGCAAGAGCGCGGGCCGAAGCCAGGGCCTGGGGGTCCCGGGCTGGCTCCTCGAGGTCACGTGGCGTTGGTGGGCGTGTCCGGGGCCGGCTCTGATTCCCCACAGGGGTCATCGCTATGACCACCCTCACCCCGGAGCAGCCACGGTGTGTGTCCCCGCGGGCTCAGCAGCATCCTGTGCTGTGGGTAACGATAGAGGAACGTTTTGGCACAACTGGCAGGGAGAGAGCTGGTAAACGCCCGTTGTGCCGGCCTGGACTCCGTCCTCCTGTCCCAGCATCGGAAGGGTGGACATTACAGGCGTGCACTACCACGCCCGCCCTTGCACTAGCAATCCCCTGCCTCGGCTTCCTGAGTGCTGGGATTACAGGAGCGCAGGCATTGCCACACCTGGCGTGAATTCCTTCCTTCCTTCCTCTCTCCTACACGACTCCAGCTCAGGAGCTCTAGTTCCCACTCAGACGCTACCAGGGCTGGTGCTCTGTTTTTCCGTGACAGAAACACGAGGCAAGCAGGGGAGCAGATGCAGCCGTCAGCGGCCACGTCCGGGTGTTGTCGGCGACCACCCAGTCCGGGGCTCTGTGAGTGGCCACCAGTGACTCTGTAGGGGTGAGTCAGAATCCCCAGTGCCCCTGACTCGGGCTTCTGCCATGTGAGTGCTTGGCAGAGTGCCGTTGGCCTCAGCCCCAGGTCTCCTTCTAAGTAGATTACGCCCGAAACGTATTTCTTCAACAGGCAACAATTGGGTTAGCTGGACGACAAATGTCACTGGCCATCTGCGTTTGGGGGGCGCTTCCTGGCCAGATTACAGACGAGGAACATGACCTCTGGGTGTGGACAATTCCCTTCGGCCTCACGGATCTGATTAAGCTTCGCAGCGGAAGGAGAGGAATCCACCAACGAGATGCTGTCCTCCCTTAATTACCGGATCGGGGGGGCCTGCCCCTCCCCCCGGGCAGCTCCAAGAGCTCTCATTGAGTCTCAGCTCGCGATGACGGTCAGTCCACCCTTCTCCACCGCGGCTTTATTCCCAGGGCCTGGGAAGGAGACACGGAGCGGATGGAACCACTCAGGCCTCCACCCCTTGGAAGGGGCTGGTGTCTTCCGGCCCTTCCGCGTATTTCGTTTTCTGGTCCTAGAGCAGCCCCTTAGGGATTTATTCTCACTGCTCAGAGCCATTTGCTGACAGCTGTTCCTTGCAAGGCAGAATAAAGCAAGGACTACTTCCAACACGCCCGTGGACATATCTGAAGAAGAAAAGTCGAGAGGAGTCCAAGGGGACAAAGAAAAGCAAACGTGGTGCCACGTTCCCGTCCTCACCAGGAGCGCGTGTGAACCGTGACAGACCAGGAATGTGAGGTGGAGATGAACGTGCGCCGTGGCTCCCGGCGTGGCTCCCGGCGTGGCTCCTGACGGCCCCAGCGTGGCTCCTGACGGTGGCTCCCGGCGTGGCTCCTGACAGTGGCTCCCAGCGTGGCTCCCAACGGGCCCGGCGTGGCTCCTGACAGTGGCTCCCAGCGTGGCTCCCGACAGGCCCGGTGTGGCTCCTGACGGTGGTTCCCGGTGTGGCTCCTGACAGTGGCTCCCGGCATGGCTCCTGACGGTGGCTGCCGGCGTGGCTCCTGACAGTGGCTCCTGGTGTGGCTCCCGGCGTGGCTCCTGACAGTGGCTCCCGGCGTGGCTCCTGACGGGCCCGGCGTGGCTCCTGACAGTGGTTCCCGGCGTGGCTCCTGACGGTGGCTCCTGACTGGCCTGGCGTGGCTCCTGACGGTGGCTCCTGACGGTGGCTGCCGGCGTGGCTCCTGACGGTGGCTCCTGGTGTGGCTCCTGACAGTGGTTCCCGGCGTGGCTCCTGACGGTGGCTCCCGGTGTGGCTCCTGACGGTGGCTCCTGACGGTGGCTGCCGGCGTGGCTCCTGATGGTGGCTCCCGGTGTGGCTCCTGGCGTGGCTCCTGACAGTGGCTCCCGGCGTGGCTCCTGACGGGCCCGGCCCGGCCTTGTGTGGCGTTGACCATGCAGGTCCATGTCATCTGTCCCCGGTGGCAGATTCCGGTACCTTCCAAGCCAGGGCCCAGCTCTTACCCTCCTGCATTTCAGCCTTTCCCAACCCACATTCACGGAGCAAGGTGCACGGGGTTCTGCGTGGGTGCTGGGAATACTAAAACCCCTACTTTTAGGAGCACAGACGGAAGAAGAGGGACAATGAAACAGATACAACAGGACACGTTCCACAAGTACCGTCTTGTGGGCTGGAGCAGGCCCTGCTGGGAGGGCCCAGGCACGCCCAGGGTGGGTGGCACACATGGCGGCCGGGCTTTCCCCTGGGGAGCGGTCGCTGTCCAGCGGGCTTTGCTTCCTGACCGTGCCGAAGGGCAGGGTGAACCGGAGACTGCACGGGCCGGGACCTGCCGCCTCCGCCCGACTTCCCATACCAGGAGGACACTTTCAGGACGGCCGATGATGCTGCCACCGCCGAACTCGGTGTGCCGCACACCAAGCCTCCGCTCTCGCTGGCAACGAACACGGAGAGCGCGGAAGCCTTAGTTCTGATCGCCCCTCGAGAGCAAGGGTCTCCTCTTTTCTTGTGCTGTGTGGCTATTTTCAGAGCATTTGTTGACGCTGGGTGGCCTTCTCATTATTCCACGGGTCATCGATGAGGGAGAGAAGATGATTGGTGGGTGGATGGGGCTGTTTTCCGCCCGACGGCCAGCCTGCCCGGCACAGGATTACGACTCTTTACCTTGCTGCTCAGTGAGTCACGGACGGCAGAGCTATTCCAGCCGCTCTTAGCAAAGGCCCCGCACAGCCACACTCGCTCTTCAGCAACGGCCCCGGCCCGGGCTTTCGCTTTCTCCTGGCCTTTCACTTTGGCGGGCTGCGTTCCTGATCGTGAAATCTCAGAGCAAGACCTGGGCCCTGCGGGTGGAGCCCGGGCCTCCAGCCCGGGGACTTGTTTGTTTGCTTTTTTTAGAGTATAATGGAGGGAGGCAGCGCTCCCCTATGCTTACCAAGGCCTTCCCGTGCTTACACCCTTGGCAAAATAAGATTCCGGAGAACCTTTCAGAATTCCAACACGTACTTAAAAAGAAAGAAAGAAAAATACACGGAAGTAGTTGTAGCAGTGACACTAGAGCCAGGGGAGCGAACGCCCAGAAACACCAACGCAATCCACGTTTGGAAAGCAGGGAGTGAGCGCCCCAGCTCTCCCGCGGGACAAGCAAGGGACCAGGTCCAGGAAGCTACTGGAGAAGCGGCCGCCCCACCTGGCGGGGCATCTTCCCCCCTTCCCTGTCCTCCGCCGTCCCTCTGTGATCTCTGGGTGTGTGCTGCCCCTGGGGTGAGGGGCTAGACCCAGGCAACACTCACCGACATGATTAAGGCTTATGCACATGCCCTGGACATATAGACAAATCGGCGATGCTGGGATTCCTGCCTGCAAACCGCGAGGGGCTCCCGGGTGGCCGCCCGGGCTCTCCCCGGCCCCGCATTTCCTTCTTCGGGGGGGAATAGATTACCCAGTCACTGAACAGCACCGGGGAGGGCGGGGGGGGGGGTGTAAATATTTAATCCTGCTCATCTACTGGGAAATTCAATGTTTTGGTTCCACCGTCTGTCTGTCTTTGAGACGCTTATCCACATAAATGTCTGTCTTAAAGACTGCGAGCTTCGGGAGGCTGGGATTGCATTTAAATTGTCTTAATGCTATGAGAGGGGGAGGGAGGGGGAGGGGAGATTCCCATATGGGAAGATAGTTAATAAATTCATATTTAAAAAAAATCTCGAGGAAGCAGGGGAAAGAAGAAATTTCCATCTCTTCACAGCTTCCGTCTCGGACGCCTTCTAGCAGATTCCACGCCGCAGCCCGCGGACGCCTCCCTCCGCCCCCTCTGTGAGTGACCAGGGCCGCTGTGGGAACGGCCGGGGCTTTGATCAGGAGTCTCCCCTCCTCTCCTCTCCACACTCGGCCGGCGGCCGGCCACGCAGACCGAGTAAGAAGCCTGTGGAGTGGCGCGCTCCGCGCCATCCCGGGGAGAACGGAAGCAGAGCGGATGGGCGGCGTCTGCATTCCGCCAAACCGCTCGGTCCCCCCTTGGCCAAGGCCAGCATCCATCTGGCGGCCCGACCCTCTCCCTCCACAGCACCCAAAGCCCGTTTCCTCTTCCGTCTCTGGCCACACCGTCCTGGCCTTTCCAAGAAAGCTGGCTGTCTTTGTTCCAGCTCCCAAGTCCTGCCCCCGTCCCGACTCTGGGAACACTCCCTCCCTCGCTCTGGCCTAGCTGCAGACCTCTGACCTTATCACCTACATTGTGGCCAGGCCGGGGCCCAGTGGGAGATGGGCTGGCACCCGCCCGCACCCCGCCAAGCACGCCGCGCCACAGGAATCCTGCCGAATGCCTGCTGGGTCTGGTTGCCCCTCTGCTCAGGACGCCCGCCCCCTGCCGCTCACCAACTGTCCCTCCCCTCCAACCGTACCAGCTTCCGCTCTGCTCTCGGATGTACCAGCCATGCTCCCCCCTTCCCCTCTCCGCTGCCCCCTGCCCCTTTCTATCTCCCAGTGTCCTGTGCTCGTGGCATCCGGTCTCTGCTGATGGGAATACTGGTGGGTGGATGAAAGGATGGGTGGACAGATGGATGGATGATGGACAGGTAGATGGATAATGGATGGGTAGATGGATGGATGATGGATAAATGAATAGATTGATAGATGATGGATGGATGGATGGATGATGGGCAGATGGATGGATAGATGATAGATGAATGAGTGAATAATGTGATAACAGAGGGTGAATGGATGGATGGATGGATGGATGGATGAGTGGATGGATGGATGGATGAGTGGATAGATGGATGGATGGATGAATGGATGGATGGATGAGTGGATGGATGGATGAATGGATGGATGGATGAGTGGATGGATGGATGAGTGGATGGATGGATGGATGGATGAATGGATGGATGGATGAGTGGATGGATGGATGGATGGATGGATGGATGGATGGATGGACAAAGGCTCAATGCCAAAGGCAGAAGCAGACTCACTAAAGTTAGGACACCTTTTTTTTTTTTTTTTTACCCTTAAAAGATTACTTCATTTTTGGGCTGAAAAGAACTGGCAAACAAGCCGTGCTGTAATATTTTGAGAACTTCAAGAGCTGAGATACTATGCCAATTAAAACATGCGTGTGCTCTGTCACAGTGTTCCTCCTCTGAGCGCCATCACCCCGCCTCTTCTGAAAGCCGTTAGACCTCGAGTTCCTCAGTAACTGTACGGCACCGGTGGCCCCTTTCCCGGCTACGCCCCCCATCTTGCATCCACTCTGCTTTCCACGCCCCGCGGTTTCAGGTCTTCATCCCCTGTCCCCGTGGAGAATTTTGTACTTCCAAAGGAGCCAGGCTCCTGTCCTACAACAAAACTGGCCAGAGACAAGAAAGAAAGAAGCGGACCCAAAGGCTCTTCGGGCCACAAGGAAGTGGGGTGGTTCATTACAGGCTTCTCTGGCCTGGTGGGGGGGGGGGGCTCGGCTGGGTTGAGCCTTTCTAGCAAGGAAGGGTGAGGCTCTGAGACACCAGACCCTGTGTCCTGGAGGTAAGCGTCTCTGGGGCTCACAGGCCAATGTATGTATTCACCACGCTCAGTGCCGCAAATGTATTGACCCCCCGCCACCCCCCACGGTTCCATCAGCCCCGTAACAGGGCTGTTGGGCGGCTTTCCAGAAAGGTCCCCCATGGCCTCACCCATCATGGCTGAAATCCACCCACAGCTCAGCCTCGCAACTTGCAGAACCACCAGGGCCTCCTCAGCTTATTACACGAGGTCCTGAGCATCCCTCGCGGTTTCTGCGTTTTAATGTTGTGTCTGCACCTTGAGCAGGAGAGTCAGCAGGAGGGAAGCGGTGGATGGATTCCTGACACCAGTCTCTGAGACGAGGGCCGGGTCGGAGGCTCCGCTACCACCGCCGGCTGACTCCTTCCTCTACCCGTTCCCCGCCTCGGTTCTTCCCGAGTCCCGCTCTCTGC
This sequence comes from Dipodomys spectabilis, assembly GCF_019054845.1. Lineage (NCBI taxonomy): Eukaryota > Metazoa > Chordata > Mammalia > Rodentia > Heteromyidae > Dipodomys > Dipodomys spectabilis. The sequence continues at coordinate 232,421 of NW_024871240.1, read as the reverse complement.
GTGGGGCAAGCCGCTGGCTTCCGGCCCTTTCCGCATGGCTCCATGCGGCAAGCGTCCTGGTTAGCTCCTGAGCCTGTCTGAGTGTCAGATTGCTCCACGTGCCCACTGTTTAGGAACCCGTTCTAGGAACTCATGAGGACAGAAACACATCCACTTACTCAGTGAAGTGACGGGAGCTACCGCACATGGGGAGGAGGGAGAGAGTGGGGGGGGCCACGGGGGGGACACAGGTAGAGCTGGTCTGGCTTCTGTCCCTGAGCATGTTTTTAAAACTCAAGGCTGGTGCTCTAGAGCCATAGATGGACTTCTGGCTTTTTGGTGGCTCCTTTGAGATCGGCATCTCAGGGGCTTTCCTGCCCGGGCTGGCTTTGAACCGTGATCCTCAGCTCTTGGCCTCCTGAGTCGCTGGGATGACAGGTGTGAGCGCCGGGTGCTCCACCCAGCTTTGACTCCCTGGCGATCTGCCCTGGGAAGTCCTGGAGGACGGGGTCCGGTTGGGCGTCTGTAACCTAACTGCGCTCTCATGAATTGCTCTGGGCTGCCTTCCACGCTCCCAGCTCATATCTCCCATCACGGGATCTAACCGGGAGAAAGCTCAGTGGTGCCCTGTCCAGGAGGAGGGACGCCGGGGCAGGGGACAGAGCGCTCTGGGTAACTGCGCGGTGGACACCAGTCCTTTCCAACAAGCCTGCCCACGTCCCCGTCCAGAGGGTGGACTCGGGAAGGAGGAACTCATCAGACTTAGCAAAAGACGCCGTGGCCTTGGCCCAGGTCAAAGACCCAGCAAGGAATAGAGGCGTGACATGGTAATGGCGATCATCTCCCACCTGTGACTAATCCCTCTGGGTGGCAAATGCCCGCGAGATAGACGCTCACTGCAGACAGCCTGCGGGCTGGCGGCGGGAAGGCCGCGGGCCGGTGGGAAGGCCGTAGGCCACTGGGAAGGCTGCCCTTCCTCACGGCCCAGTGGCGGGAAGGCCTAAGGCTGGCGGGAAGGCCGCAGGCCGCCCTTCGTCAAGGCCCAGTGGCGGGAAGGCCGAAGGCTGGCGGGAAGGCCGCAGGCCGCCCCCTTCGTCACGGCCCGGCCCGGCCCCGGGGCTGTGGCAGACCCACCCGGCCCAGCCTCCCCCAGAACCCGGCCCCGCATGGAGGAAGGCTGCTCACTGTTGCGGGGCTTCTCCTCGTCCAGGCCTTCGTCCTCGTTCTCGGGGTCGATGTCCTCCGCCTGCGTGATCCAGTCCAGGTAGCCCTTGAGGTCCTCTTCCAGCTGCTGTTTTTCTCGCAGCTTCTGGAAATCTCCCCGGGCCTTGGCCTTCTCCCTCTCTTTGGAGAACTCTCTGCGTGTGTGTGTGTGTGTGTGTGTGTGTGTGTGTGTGTGTGTGTGAGGGAGGGAGGGCGGGAGGAAGAGGGGCGGGCAGGGGAGGTAAGGGGAGAGAGACAGGCATCAATTACTGTGTGCTGAGAACTGGCCCCCACGCCCCGCTTCCCACAGACAGACAGCCGTCTCCCACCAACCCAGGCCCCTCACAGACGGAAGAGACAGGAGGAGGCGTTCTCAACGTAGCCACGCACATTCTAACGAGGGGGCCCTGCTCTTCCTTTCCCTCTCTCCTAGAGCATGGAAAACCTTCCAATGAAGGACTGCCCTCCAAAGACCTGGAACTGTCTTGACTAGAAACGCCCTTCCGGAACAACCGGGGAGCGCAGGAGCCCCTGGGAGGCTAGCTTTACTCCTCTTTCGGGGGCACAAGGCTTAGGGCAGAGGCGTGTCAGGGCCAGCTCCCACGCGGGGAGCCTGAGCGTGGCCACGGGGCTGGCATGGAACCCGGCAAATCTACAGGAAGACCACGACTTCTGACAGCAGCCATCCAATATTCACCTGTGTCCCTCCGACTTAAGACCCCGAAGGCTGAGTGTCCTCAAGCTCATCCTCATGGCTGCCCGGCTACGCTCAGCATGCCTGGAAGGATTTCTCTAACCCAGGGGACTTTTTTTGCTTTGCTTTGTTTTCCCCTCACATGGAGAAGGATTCCAAACACAAGAAAATGTCCCGGGGGGGGGGCGCGTGGAGGGGGGAGAGATGCCCTTTTCCTCACACACATCTGGCCAGAATAGAAAAAAAATATACAAAAAATCAAGATGGCACCCAAGTGCAAAGATAGCGTCGTCGGGTTGGGGCTTGCTGGCCGGAGGGCCCACAGGGAAGCAGCCGAGGGGATGATGGAACCTTCTTCTCTCTCGTCCACCATCTGGCTCCTAGTTTCTCCTCCGGCGTTGAGTCTGCTTGCTGGGACACGCAGGCTGGACGCAGAAGGCGTAACCAACAAGGCTAGCTCTCTCTTCCTTCAGAGCGGCAGCGGGGAGGGGGTTTTGTTGTGTATTTAGGTGTGCATTCGGTGGGAAACGGGGCCATGTTTGTGTGTGTGTGTGTGTGTGTGTGCACATGCCTGTGTGTATACTCTGGGTGCATTGCTTCATCTTCAGGCTCCCATCTTTCCTTCTCTCCTACTTCAGGGCAAGAGGCTATGGAGACACCTTGATAAGGGTTTCTTGCACAAGCCGAACACTGCCAGGAAGACAGCTCTGGGAAGGAAGGGCCTCACCAACCAACCAACCTCAGGGGGACAGAGGCCGGCTCCACGTGCGGCATCCGGGAGGGAGGGTCCTATCAGCACAGATGGGCTGCGGTTTGCATCTTGACCACACTGGAGGTTCAGGGCTCAGATCTCTGCGGTGACGCGGGGCTGGCTGGGTTGCGGGGGGCGGGGGCTGGGGGAATGTTTCACGGGGAAAATGCAGGGGGCTCCTGGACTAACGAGCCCCCTTCAGCCGCTGCTTTAATGGCGCTCTGCTTCGGATTGGATTTTCTTCTTAAATTTGATTGAATCCAATTCTAATTGGATTGAACTAGCTGTGTCTTGGGCTTCCTGCCAGCTGGCGGGTGCGTGCCTTCATTTCCTTCCCGGGGAGCTTGCTGCCAGGGGAGAAGGGACCAGAGCCACGGCGCTCAGTGAGCGCGGGAGCCTCCCAGCTCCCGCCCTCTGTGCGCGGTTGGGGGTGGACGTGGCCGCGCCTCCCGGCCCTGAAGCTCTGGATCTGTACCCAGTCAGGCCGCCCTTAGTCTTGGCTTGCTCTCTAGTGACGGTAACTCCAGGAAGCATTTCCCCTCCTAGGCACATCAATGGCAGACACAGAAGGCCGAAGCCCCTCTCCTAGCTCTCCCAGCCCATCCGCGCTCTCCCGTCTCTGAGCCCCGGGGGCTGGGGACTGTCAAGGATTCACTTTAACTCTGCCAGACCTCCCTGCTGGGAGCTCAAACTCTGGTGACAAATCCTCCACCCAGGACTTCGGCACGGGTGTGGACGAGACACACGGCTGGTCCCGGCCGGCCTTCATGTAGATTCTCTTGGAGAGGAGAGGGCCTGGGTGGCCGGGGAGCCCAGTGGTTTCCTTCACCAGCCCCACCTGGAGAGGGGTGTGGTGGGGGCTGGGCCTGGCGCCGCCTCTGTGCTTGGACTGCAGCCATGTGTCTGCTCTGGGGAACTGAGCTAATGGAGACCAGAAGCCACAGCTAGGGAGCTGGTGAGACCATCCGTCACCGCCGAGAGATGTCACAAGACAGAGCATGCCCGTCACCCACGGTGGCCAACGTGAACAATGACAGTGGTACGGAGGGCCAGCTGGGTCCCATGAAGCGTGTCACCGACGGCTGGGCTCGAGGCCCCTAGCAAATCAGTATTGATTGGGTGAGGGATGGAGCGTGTGGGGGACTCCCGAGTCCATTTCCACGGCTCATTTGCAGCTATTTGTGGATCCGCACAGGGTGGTGAAACCAGACTCGGCCTGGTCCAGCCAAGGGAGAGCCCGGGATGCTGGCTCGGTTCTGTTCCCTTTTGCAGGGTCTCAGTGCCACTTTCTTTTTATTTTTTGCATCTGTGATTTTGCAGCTTAAAGCCAAGGGGTGCTTCTCAGGGCAAGAAGGCCGTGGTGCTGTGGTGCGTTCTGTCTGGTGCTCCAGCCGCAAAACACACGCGAAACAAAGCCGGGGTCTGACTGGTTACTAAAAGATAGGGACCTATAAGGACCTAACTGCTGTTTGCAGGAAGCTAACCCTGTATTTCTTCTAGGGTAAATGTGGTGTGTGTGTGTGTGCACGTGTGTGTGCACTAATCCAGCGTTCATGGTTAATCCATTGCGATCACCCAACCACCAGGTCCTCTGCCTCTTGCGGGGGTGAGTAAAGGACGCGGCCGTTGATTACCCACGAAAGAGAACCCGGTGCTGTGCCCGCAAAAAGCCTGCGTGTAAAGCCATCTGCTGGCAATCCCAAAAGTCAGACGCAGAGTTCAGACTTCCGCGGTGCCAACCACAGGCGCAGTCTCAAGACTCTCACGGCCGGCCGCGGCTGTCATTTTAGCGATTGAATAACAGTCCGGAGTGGATATTTCTGGAGGGAGGGAGTCGCTGGGAAGTGGTGATCATCTCTACAGTCCTAGGATTTCCCCGGGGTCAGTAGGAAGGTGGCGATCGATGGGTGATCGCACCACAGAGCCCAGGAGATGAGAATTCTTCAGCCTCAGAAATAAGGCGTTCGGCGTACAGCGAGGCCCTGGACCAAGGGCATGGCACTCTGTCTTCATAAACGGAACGCCCCGAGCTGTTTCACCTTTCTTTGCTGACCAAAGGGCACAAATTGGTGAGGACCAGTTACTGTCCCGGGCCGTGAGGTATTATGAATATAGCAATACTATTCACGGATGGATGTAAGGTTCCACAACTCCACTCTTCCAGTTCCAGAACATTCTGAGACGTCAGTGCTTCTGGCTGGCTCCGCTTCCCTCAATCTCAAAGCCCTGCAGGGCCCCGGTCCCTGACCGAGCCCCCTGCCCTGCCCTGGGCCTTCCTCCGGGCTGGAGTCCTGTCGCGGCTTCCTTGGGCGCTCTGGGCGGCTGCCCTCGCCTCTGCCCTGCCCTCTGTCCTTCCAGCCACAGCTGCAGCTTCTGCGCCTCACCTCCTGCCCGCGGCTTACACCAAGGGATGAGCCGGTCAGACGGGCAGGCTGAGGCCAGCCGGAGCCCCTCCGTGCCCGTCGTGAGAGCCGAGGTTGCTTCTTCCCCTAATCTCCCTCTTCTTCCTGTGGAACGGGGGTCTGAGGATGGCCCGCCCATGGAGTTGCGGTGAGTGTTCGGTGAGCCGGTCGAACTCAAGCATGGAGCCTGGCCCAGCATGGCAGGGACCGCTCGCGCCGTCCCCTGTGACGGCAAATGTCCCGGGCTCTGAGGCTTGGCAGAATTCTTCGGCTTAGCTGCAAGTCTAGCTGGTGAATCCCTTGAGTGCTCTTATATTGTCCCGACTAATCGGAAAACAAAAAAAGCCATGACCAGGCCGGGCGCCGGTGGCTCACGCCTGTCACCCTAGCCACTCAGGAGGCTGAGATCTGAGAATTGGGGTTCAAAGCCAGCCCAGGCAGGAAACTCCATGAGACTCTGATCTCCCATGAACCACCAGAAAACCAGAAGTGGCGCTGGGGCTCAAGCGGTAGAGGTTTGTCAAAAGGCCAAGCCGCCTGGCCTCGGCACCCGGGGGGACCGAGCCGGGGTGGGCGGATTTCTGTCTCCCGGCCCCTTCCCCCTAGGTGTTTGTTTTTCCTTCTCGGTGGAGATTCATCTGTCAGTGCAGGGCCATTTTCTTGTGTTGGACATGCAATCGAAACCCCTTCCACCTTCCAGGCAGCTCACAACGGGCCTGCGCTGTTGTGTTCTCTGCGCTCACCGACCGGCAGGCCCAGCCTCCCCGGGCCAGGAGGGTGACACCGTGGGAGGTGGCCAGGCCGGTCCCCAGTCTGCCCTGCAGGGCAGCGCCCTGGCCCCTGAAGCCTGCTAAGTCCCCGCGTGGCTGGGAGAGACCTCAGAGCAGCCCGGTCAGCGGAGTGGCACAGACAGAATGCCCACCCCCAGACAGCCGCGGCAGCAGAGTCCGCCGCCCGCCAAGGGGCCACCAGGGAGGTTTCGGGGTCGGGCCGTGGCGTGGCTGGTATGGGGTGCTCAGGCTGAAGGTGTTTACGTATGTATGCACTTTTCTTTTTGGATCGAATCCAGGGCCTGCACCGGCCAGGCAAGCGCCCCGTGATCGAGACACAGCCCCTGCTCTGCGTCCGGCTGGGCCTGAGGGAAAGTGATCTGGTGGCTGGGGTTGTGGCTCAGGTGGCGCAGTGCCTGCTCAGCAAGCAAGGGGCCCCTAGGGGTCACATCCCAGTACCATCATGAAGGAAATAAAAAGAAGCAGTCTGGACTCTGCCCATTCAGCCTGAGAACGGCAAGGGGCCGAAAACACCAGGTGAGGGCATGGGACCCGCTCCCGGGGTCCCTGGGGCCGGAAGGGGCTCGGAGGGGGGCGGGTGGATCTGCCCGTGTGTCAGGTTCCTATCCCAGCCAGGCCAAGGCCTTTGCCTGTCAAGCTCCCGTGGTGACCCCTTCATCCCAAATGCATCAGAGCCAGGAAGAAAAAGAAAAGAAAAAAAAAAGAATAGCACTAGAAGTAGAAGGAAAAAAAATAGATATAAATGGAAAAAAAAAATCAAGACCTTTTTCCTTGGTCCTGCTTACCCGCTAAGAACACCGAGAACCAAATTAAGAACAAAAAATGACCCTATGATGATTAGTGTAACAAAATAGATCCAGGGCCAGTCCCTTCCTACAGCATCATTGACCTGGAAGAACGGGATATTCGTTAGTGAGGCGCACACACACGCACACACACAGCCGCCGAGCAGGGCCAAGGGCCAGCCCTGGAACCCGGGATCCCCCCGGAGGGGCGAAGCCAAGGAGCCAAACGGCCTGTGCAGCCAATGGACCGGAATTGGTGGTTCCGAGGAGATTTTGGTTTGGTTTCGTTTGGTTGTTTGGTTGTCTCCGGCGTTCCCCGGCCGCGGGCAGTGGTGGCCGTGGGACCTTGCTCGGCCGCCTTGCCGCGAACACACGCGCGTGGTCGGCTTACCCGCTCAACACACCGAGAACCAGATTTAGAACGAAAAAGGATCCAAAGATGACCAGACTGACAAAATACACCCAGGGTAACTCATAGCCCATAGCGTCCTGCATCTGCAAAGACGAAGGAGAGTTAGGAGAGAGGAAGCGGAGCTGGGTTAGAGCAGAAAGGAAGCGTGGATGGCGTGCGGGACCACGCCCCAGGGCTCGGTCGGCTTTCCTACCGCCGAGGGTCTACCACGGCCTGGGCATTGCCTGCGGTCAGAAACACTGAGCTGTGACCTTGACCTGAGCCGTGAAGGGCACTGGCTGGCTCTACCTCAAGAGGAATCTTGCCTCTGTCTCTCTCTATTTTATTTTCTGGAAATGGCGGTGTTTTCTATTCACTTGTCTAAGAAACAGGGTCAGCTCACACAGCCCTTCCGCACGGTTCTTGGTAAACCTTCTGATGTCTGCGTCTCCCCCTCCCCGCTCCCCTGGCAGCTGAGCTCCGTGTCTGAAGTAGGCCAGCTGCCCGGACGGGGCCGGAGCAAACCTTACAGGACGTGTGGGCAGAGAGACGGTCCTACAGGCGGGCCACCGGGGGCTGGCCTGTGGCCACCAGCGAGAAGCTGAGCCGCGGGCCGGGCCGGGCCCTGTGGTCTTGGGTGGGAGAAGGGAACCCGTGGGCTGGTGACACGTGGCAACAAACCCCGCGCGGCTTGGAGCGGAAGGATGCCAGGGGACAGATCTCCAGGGTCCGTCCGCGGCCCCCGCTCTGCATGCCCCCCAGCCCCCCCGAGTCGTCCCCCAGGACAGTGGTGCTGTTCGCAGGGTGGTCCCCAAATCCACCAGCTCAGGGGCCCGTGGGGCCTATGCCTGCCTGACTCTGGTCATGGTTACAGGTCCATGAATCCTGACCCGCTGTTACTATTATTATTATTAATTATGATTGGTTAGTGAAAACCAGCAATGTGCGGTCACCGTGACTACCGCAAAAACAAAAAGAAGATTTAAGAAGTGCCCGTGGGCTGTGGGCTTGAACGGAGTCCCCGAAGGAGAGCTCTCCACGCTCTGTACGCTTTACTGCGGCCCTGGGTTTCTGGAACCTTCCCCGTCCTAGGCACCGGGGGCTCTATCTGTGGATGGTTGGCGGTGACACGGTGTGTGGTGTGGGCTGTCAGTCCCCAGTGCTCCCACAGGCCTTGCCCGGGGAGGCCGCAGCACATCCATGGAGTGGATGAATGAATGAACGTAAGACACGGCCAGGCGCTGCGCTCTAAATAGAGCCCTTCCTAGTGGAGGAATCACGGGCAAAAAGCAGCAGGGAGAAGAGAGGACCGGCCCACGCCTGCCGCAGCCAGGGCCAGGGCCGGCCGGGGCTGGGGGCTGGGGGGTGTGGTGAACTCAGCCCGAGGCCGAGCAGCCGGGGAGGGCTAGGACGCGGCCGGGACGGAGCGGGGGTTCCCTGGGAGCTTGGCCACTGTTAAAAACAGAGCGCGCAGCTGTGAGGCCTCCCTGGCTGCCCAGGGTTTTCTCCCGGGAGGGAGGACGAAAACGTGCAGCCAGCAGCAGCTGCGGGCAGAGGCGGGGAGGGGCGTGGGCAGAGGCCCGGGGCCATCCCGGGGGCCTGGGACCCTTCCTCTGGGCAGGAGGAGCCCTGTGATCAGAGTGAAGAAGACGCAGCAAAGGGATGCGCATGGATGTGGGCCGGGGGAAGGAGGGGCCGGGTCCCCAGGCCGCACTGCCACCTGGGACCTGGGACCTGGGGCGTGGGGGGGGACACAGCCCCGGGCGGGGGGCCCACTGACATCGGCCGGGGTCACAAGTGCTCTGTGGCTTTTCCTTTCAGAGTACTTCCTGCCGATGAAGGTTAGGCCAGCTTGTTCTCTCTAAATGATCACCTTTTCTTCTCTCTCCCCCTCCCCATCTTTCTCCCTCCCTTCCTTCTTTCCTCCCTCCCTCCCTCCCTCCCTCCCTCCCTCCCTCCCTCCCTCCCTTCCTGTCAGTCGTGGGGTTTGAACTCAGGCCTAGGAGCTGATGCGGTGTCAGCCATGGGCAGTGGCAGGCCCAAGTCTCCCAGGTGCCACCAGGGACTTCTGGCTCCTAAACCAATGTGGGCGGGAAGAGAACTGGGGCCTCCTTCAGCTCCCGGAAGGAAGGGTTCAAATCCAGGGACGGTATCCTAGCAGAGCCTTAGAGATCTGACAAGTTAAGTACGCAGGGAAGGACAGCCGGGAGGCAGAAGACGGGATCCTAACTTAGAACCTTCTGATTTGACGGCTTGGAGGCAGCCCGCCCCGGGCTGTGTTTATCTTTAGAAAACTCCCTGTGCGCTGCCAAGGCCTTGGAGATTGGAGAGTCCCTCGGGTTAGAGGTACAGGCTTAGAGGCCAGGAGGAGGCCTGAGGAGGGGAAGGCAGGAAGAGGCAGGGGGGAGAGGAAGTGACCTCTGAAGGCGAGGGATCCAGGGGCTGCTGGGAGCCGGTGCCTGGCCGGCTGCCGGTGCGGTGCGTTCTGGCCCGCGAGGGTTTTGGTTTTAGGGGCGTGTGCACTTGTGTGTGGGGCTAGGGAGGCGTTAGGAGACTGGGGTGAAGCGAGGCCAAGCCCGGGTTTGTTCCTCCACCTCTGGCACTTCCTCCACCCTCCCCTCTGCCAGGACTGAGTTCTAAACCTCCCCCCCCCACTCTGCCAGGACTGAGTTCTAACCCCCCCACTCTGCCAGGACTGAGTTCTAACCCCCCCCCCCCGTTCTGCCAGGACTGAGTTCTAACCCCCCCCCCCACTCTGCCAGGACTGAGTTCTAACCCCCCCCACTCTGCCAGGACTGAGTTCTAAACCCCCCCCCGCTCTGCCAGGACTGAGTTCTAACCCCCCCCCCACTCTGCCAGGACTGAGTTCTAGCCCCCCCCCCCCCGCTCTGCCAGGACTGAGTTCTAACCCCCTCCTACTCTGCCAGGACTGAGTTCTAACCCCCCCCCCCCCGCTCTGCCAGGACTGAGTTCTAACCTCCCCCCCACTCCGCCAGGACTGAGTTCTAACCCCCCTCCCGCTCTGCCAGGACTGAGTTCTAACCCCCCCCCCCCCACTCTGCCAGGACTGAGTTCTAACCCCCCCCCTGTTCTGCCAGGATTGAGTTCTAACCCCCCCCTACTCCGCCAGGACTGAGTTCTAACCCCCCCCCCACTCTGCCAGGACTGAGTTCTACCCCCCCCCCCCCCGCTCTGTCAGGACTGAGTTCTAACCCCCCCCCCACTCTGCCAGGACTGAGTTCTAGCCCCCCACCCCCGCTCTGCCAGGACTGAGTTCTAACCCCCCCCTGCTCTGCCAGGACTGAGTTCTAACCCCCCCCCCACTCTGCCAGGACTGAGTTCTAACCCCCACCCCCACTCTGCCAGGACTGAGTTCTAACCCCCCCCCCCCGCTCTGCCAGTACTGAGTTCTAACCCCCCCCCCCCGCTCTGCCAGGACTGAGTTCTAACCCCCCCCCCACTCTGCCAGGACTGAGTTCTAGCCCCCCCCCCGCTCTGTCAGGACTGAGTTCTAGCCCCTCCATGCCAGGACTGAGTTCTAACCCCCCCCACTCTGCCAGGACTGAGTTCTAACCCCCCCACTCTGCCAGGACTGAGTTCTAACCCCCCCCACTCTGCCAGGACTGAGTTCTAACCCCCCCCACTCTGCCAGGACTGAGTTCTAACCCCCCCCATGCCAGGACTGAGTTCTAACCCCCCCCACTCTGCCAGGACTGAGTTCTAACCCCCCCCCATGCCAGGACTGAGTTCTAACCCCCCCCATGCCAGGACTGAGTTCTAGCTCCCCCACTCTGCCAGGACTGAGTTCTAGCCCCCCCCATGCCAGGACTGAGTTCTAGCCCCCCCCCCACTCTGCCAGGACTGAGTTCTAGCTCCCCCACTCTGCCAGGACTGAGTTCTAGCCCCCCATCTCCTCCGCCCCCCGCCCAGGGGAGCAGGGACAACACAGCTGCTGAAAATTGGCGGTTGCCGCTGAGCGTGGCGTGTGCTCCTCCCGTGTCCCCCCCCCAGGGCTCTCAGTCGCTATGACAATACTTCTCTCTGGCTGGTGGGGCCTCCATGACTTGCGGTTGGGGGGGGGGAGGGAGGGATGGGGGGAGACCACAGATGTACGCGAGGGCCACCAGCAAAGTAAATTGTACCTAGTCCTCCCACCCGACACCCACCCACCCGCCTCCCTGCCCCGGGAGGCGTTTCCATGGTGACTGGAGGATTCCCACGGTGCCTCAGCCCCCCTCCCCCCATCCTTCCCGAGGCCCGTGGTGGATGGACATTTGGATCTCGGCTGGCCAGAGGAACCCACGGCCTGCAGCCACCGGGGATTCCGCCTGCCTCACTGCGTAATAAACTGGCCTAAGCGTTCCACGGCTGGATCCCGTCTGTCTTGGGAAGGGTGGCACTGGGGCCTGGGGTGGAGCCCGCCCTGCCGCTGCCTTCCCTCGGGATTACGGGTAGCTCAGCCGTCCTTCTTCCCAGGACTCAGATTACCTCCTGAGCCTTGCTTCTCCTTAGACCCAACCCGATCCTGTTTATAACTGGATCCTCCGTGCCCCGCGCCCGCTGGCACTGGGACACGGCTCGGGAAAGGTTCGCTGCGTACGGAAGGTACGCGGGGCGGGCTCCAAGCCGTCGTTTTTTGTACGAATGTCACGGCCACCCTGGGCCCTAGCGGGTCATGGGCAAGGTCAAAGCTGGGGAGGGGGTTTCGAGTGCACAGGATGCATGCGCGCAGAGACACTCGGGCAGCCACGTGTGCGTACAGGGCGTCTGGTGCAGTCACGTGATTTGCTCCGACGCGGGCAGGCGCCAGTGCCGCGCTCTGGCAGCTGCGTCCAGGAAGGGCGCAGGCGGTCATCCCCCTCTGCCCAGCTTTGCTGACCCTGCCACCCAGGCCAGCTCTTAGAGCGTCTGCACCAAGGCCAGTGTCCGACTGTTTGGGGAAGTCTCCGGGAGCCAGTGTTTTTCCAGGACTGGCGGTGTGCTTTTGTTCGCCAAAGTTCTGGAGAGCTACACCAGATCCTGGCAAGTTGTTTCTTGGGCCAAATTAGAAGACACTGCAAAGAAGGTATTTCCTAGAGGGCTTTTTTTTTTTTTTTTTTTTTTTAAACAATGAAGGGACTGGACTTTGCCAGCAGGAAGATAGCTCAGAGACGATGTCTTGTCGGACTGTGGGCAGATTGGAGACAAGTCTGGCATTTACAGAGGGTCAAAGGTTCATAGGTGGTAGCAGTTACTGAACCCTGAGAGGGGCTTTCGTGTGTGGTGTGTGTGTGTGTGTGTGTGTATGTGTGTGGTGTGTGTGTGTATGTGTGTGTGTGGTGTGTGGTGTGTGTGTGTGTGTATGTGTGTCTGTGTGTGTGTGGTGTGTGTGTGTGTGTATGTGTGTGGTGTGTGTGTGTATGTGTGTGTGTGGTGTGTGGTGTGT
>NW_024871240.1:210000-217500 GCF_019054845.1 Dipodomys spectabilis | reverse complement strand
CCCCCTGCCCCCTGCCCTCCCCCTGCCCTCCCCCCTGCCCCCTACCCCCCCCCCCGCCCTCCCTGCCTACCCAGTAGAGCACGTCGGTCCCCCCTGTCCCCTCCCCCTGCCCGCCCCCCGTCCCCTCCCCCTGCCCTCCCCCCCCTGCCCCCTCCCCCCCGCCCTCCCTGCCTACCCAGTAGAGCACATCGGTCCCCCCGTCCCCTCCCCCTGCCCTCCCCCGTCCCCTCCTCCCCCTGCCCTCCCCCCTGCCCTCCCCCCCCCCGCCCTCCCCACCTACCCAGTAGAGCACGTCGGTCCAGCCCTCCATGGTGATGCACTGGAACACCGTCAGCATGGCGAAGGCGAAGTTGTCGAAGTTGGTGATGCCGTGCTTGGGCCCCTCCCAGCCGGGCCGGCACAGCGTTCCGTTCTGACACTGCCGCCCGTGGCCCGTCTCCAGGGCGCAGGGAGAGGGGTCCTCCTCCGCGGGGATGTCTGGGAGGAGGGAGAGGGAGAGAGGAGAACAGGAGTGAGAGGCAGGCCTGGCGGGCCCCGCGGGAGGCGACCACGCGGCAGCCGCACAACGCGCCAAAGGCGGTGAAGCAAGGCACAGGCCGGCCTGAACCCAGCGGCCCCTCAGCTGGGAACATTTCCTGAAAAAGAACAGGAAGGCCCTTCCCTCCTTCCTCCCTCCTTCCCTCCCTCCCTCCCTCCTTCCCTCCCTCCTTCCTTCTCTCCCTCCCTCCTTCCTTCCCTCCCTCCCTCCCTCCTTCCTTCCTTCCTTCCTCCCTCCTTTCTCTTTTTCCTCCTCCCTCCTTCCCTCCCTCTTTCCCTCCCTCCCTCCTTCCTTCCCTCCCTCCCTCCTTCCTTCCCTCTTTCCCTCCCTCCCTCCTGCCTCCCTCCCTCCCTCCCTCCCTCCTTTCCCTTTTTCCTCCTCCCTCCTTCCCTCCCTTTCCTTCCTTTTCCTTTCCTCCCCTCCCCCCCAACCCCCTCAGGTAGCGCATGGGCTCCCACGCTTCACACCCAGCTGCCCGCACCCCGTGGTGCCGTCCGGCCCTGTGCCCGCCCCATCTTCCACGTGTGCTATGGGGGAGGGACGCAAGTCACTCCACAGGGAAGCCTTCTGAATACAGGGTGGGGGGCGGACGTTGGCGCTGTCCAGGCGCGTGGTGGGTCCACGGTGGGCTTTGCGGCCATTCACGCGCCCCGGGGAACAGTGCGGGCCACACCTGACCAGGCCCGGCGGGACCAAGCCCTGCCTGCGCCCGCCCCCCCCCAAGCCCGGAGGAGAAGAGTGGCTTCCTGGCCCTGGATGGACTCTTGTAGGAAGTGGTGGCGGGCGTCTCCAGCTGGGGAGCTGATTCTGGGGGCGGGGGCTGGCCGCATAGCCCAGAGGTCACTGTGAAGGTCAGTAAGACCCGACCCTTCCGGCGTCAGCTGAATGACCCACGTGGTCCGGGCTGCCGTGGAGAGACGGCGAGGGAGGACCTATGCAGCGTGCGTGGCTGGAAGGAGGTGAGGGCCCGGCCCGGGCGGGGGCTGGAAAGAAGGCAGGGCCGGTGGCTGCCCCGCCGCGGTGAGGGCCCGGCCCGGGCGGGAGCTGGAAAGAAGGCAGGACCGGTGGCCGCCCCACCGCGGTGAGGGCCCGGCCCGGGCGGGGGCTGGAAGGGGGGCAGCGCCGGGTTCTTTCACGAGAGCCAAGCGGCCCCGGGGCGCTGGCTTTGGTCAGAGGACGAGGCCCCTGGCCGGCTCACGCGGGGCGTGGCTCCGAAGCAGAACCGTTCACGCCGAAGAGGGGAGAGAAGCATGAGCCGTCCACGGAGAAAGGTGCTACGGGCCGAAAATGCAGGTCTGCAGCCTTCCAGCCCTGAGAGCTTCTGACTCCTCCTCCTGCTCCTCCTCCTGCTCCTCCTCCTCCTCCTCTTCTCCTTTTTCTTCCCCTTCGACTCCTTTCCTGTCTCCAGTCTGCCCCTCGTTCCTGTCCCCAACAGCCTGGTCTGCTTTCTGTCTTCACTGCGTTTCCGGAAGGGTCTGCCTTCACCGCTTTTCCAGAAGGTTCAAATACATAACATCATCTCGCGTGGTGCCTCCGTGTCCGTCGCCTTCCCTCGCCCCCGCCACGTCCCCACCTCCACCTGCGTGGCTGCAGGCTTCAGTGTCGCCCTCCTGCCAGGGCTGCGTGGCGTGTTCGTCCGTTCGCTGGTGCGCGGACGCCGGGCTCATGCCGGGGTTGAGGTGACTCTGCGCAAGGCCGCCTCACGTCCAAGCCGGGCGCCTTGCTCCGTGGCCAGCGTGACAAGCCCGCAGCACTGAGTTCTGAACCGTGGAGGGTGGGAGCCGGCTCTCCCCTCCTCACCGGAGTGGGGCCCCCTGAAGGAGCGGCTGCCTCTAGTCTCCCCTCTCTGTGACTCTTGAAATGGCCAGAGCCTTCCAGATTAAGATGGGAGATGACATATCAAAAGAAGAGAGCCGCCGGGCGCCGGTGGCTCACGCCTGTCATCCCAGCCACGCAGGAGGCTGAGATCGGAGGATCTCGGTTCAAAGCCAGCCCAGGCAGGAAAGTCTGTGAGACTCTGATCTCCAATAAACCACCAGAAAACCGGAAGTGGCGCTGTAGCTCAAGGGGTAGAGCACCGGCCTTGAGCTGAAGAGCGGAGGGACAGCGCCCAGGCCCTGAGTTCAAGCCCCACGACTGACAAAAATAGAGAAGAAGAAGAAGAAGAAGAAGAAGAAGAAGAAGAAGAAGAAGAAGAAGAAGAAGAAGAAGAAGAAGAGGAGGAGGAGGAAGAAGAAGAAGACGAGAGCCTAAGGAGCAAACCCCATCCCTAAATATCACAGGAAAAAAATCACCATGCTCCTAAGAAATGAGAGTGGAGAAGCTGGAAAATCAAGAACCAAAGAGATAATCAATGCCGCTCTAGAAATGGCTTTCTAGAGTGATGCGTGAGAGAACAAGATGGGAGATGGGAGGGGAAAGAGAGGGTGGAAACTCCACCGCAGCCCACCCCGGGAACGCGCGCTTCTTCCTTGCGCTCGGGGTCTGCGCTTCGTGGCGTGGAGACGCGGCCTGTCTTGTACCAGGTGACAGCTCCCCTGCCTCCTCCTCTCAGAAAACTCCAGAAGCGAGGGGGAGGGGCAGGCTGCCCAGGCCGGTTCTGAGCATCTTCAAGAAAGGAAAACATATCTGCGGGTTTTACGACTGTATGTTAAAAAGAAGATGGCGTGTGTGGAGAAGGGGCCTCGTGAACAAGAGAGGAAGGGGTGAGATCCAGAAAGATTAGGCACATGTTCAGGTACTGCTCTGCTGTCTTAAATCTGTCTTGAACGACAAGAAGAAGATCGGAGAACAATTAAGAAGCAGCGACGGCCTGGTAAAAATAGGCATCTATATATAATAAGCGAGACAGGGAACACTCAAAACCCACGTGTGCACACGCGCAAGCAGGCCTTAGCAACGCACGTTCAGAAGCGGGAGCAAGCTGTTTGAACTCGAACTCGTTTTCTTCTGAGGAGCTGGGAATTGCCGGGGTGAGGGGGTGGGGAGGAGCCGTGGGGGCTCAACCTTTAAAAACAAACGGAGGGAGGCAGAAAGCCAGCCGGAGAGGTCACGCCAGGGGTCTGGTAAAACCCCAGAGGCAGGGAACAAGAGGGGAGCTGGAATCCTGGGGAGGACTCTCCAAGGAGAGAGCTCGGAAGACAGACATCAATTACATCCCCAGGTCCTGACTTTCAGGAGGGAAGGGAAGGCAGGTGGTTCTATTGCCAGGTTCAGTGGAGCAATTCTGCTCCTGTCTCTGGGGGTAATTACTGTGCTGGAAGAGCTACTGAACAGTCCTGGCGCTGAGAACCACCGGACAGATGGGACGGACAGGAACAAAAGGTTTCAGCATATGGCGCTGTACCTGCCGAGAAAACAGAGAGACTAAGGGGGGGCCCGGCAGGCCACCGCTCGCTGGATGGTCCACAGCTTTCTGATATGGGTTGCATGGGAAACCACGGCTCAAGATCCAGTCTATCCCAAGATCCGGACGTGCACCAAGTGCAGCCTGGAGGGAGGGAAAGCACTGAACGCGTCAAGGAAAGCGCGTTGGATCCAGTCTCGCAAGGTGCTTTCCCATGAACGACGGCAATTCGGTCCCAAGTCTGAATCGAACGCAAAATGGAAACGAATAGAAAGGGGGGAAAAGGAAGACTTGGCAAAGGGCGACACCCTGGGAAGCACGCCGTTGGCGGTGTCTGGCTGGCCACGGTGGAGGTGGACCAGGCCCCGCCGCCGGCTGGTCGCTCTAGCTGGGTCCGTGGGTCGCCAGCGGACAGAGGGTGGAGGGAGCAAGGAGGGGGACGCCCCCACCCCAGAGTGTGGGCCCAGGGCAGCTGACGTGAACCCCCCCGTCCCTCGGCCCCCTTTTTCCAGGGACTCCGAGTCCACAGCTCGCAGGTCGCTGTCTGGCCTAACGCCGCTCTGGGGCCTTCCTCTTCTAGCCTGGCGCTCTGGCGCACCCACTACCCGCCCCGGGAACCCCACTTCTCTGAGCTCGCGTTCACATCGGGGCTGGCTGCAACAGGAGGAAGGGTGTACGCGGAAGAGGAAGCGTTATTCGTTCGAGGGCTCGAGATTCGTCTCAGCAAGGCTGGAGGCCTCAACGTTCCAGCAGGAGGCAAGCGTTGTTTGTTATTGTTTTTTTTTTCTCCCAATCAAAAAAAAATTATGTTTTAAAACACGATGATTTGTGTTATACAGCCCTCAGCCCCAGAAGCTGGAGATTCTCCTGACAGGAAATAGTTTCCTCTTGAACAACATTTTCCATCAAAAAGCAGGAAGGCAACCGGGTGGTTCCGTGACTGTGGATTTTTATAGGTTAGCTGTCATCTCATTTTTTAGTGATTTTTATCTTGTGTGCACGATCACGTGGCCGTCACCTAGCAACGCTGCCGGGACCCAGCCCGGGCGTCCCTCGAACCAGGCCAGACGCCCCGCCACGTTCATCTATTTTGGTTTCTGGAGATGAATCGCTCGATGCCCTCTGCTTCACAGTTGCTCAGCAAAGCCAAGGGGCCGGTTTAGACTCTGATGTGGCACACCCCGCCGATGCTCCCCTTTTTTCTTGACCAAGGTGCCCCAAATACGGAGCACGGGTCTTGTTTGAAAAAAAAAGGAAGGCATACAAATGGAACAGGGCTAAACCTTTAGGTTGGGGGCATTGCTCTCTCTTCCCAGCCAGCCTTGTCCCTTGCATGCACTCCCCTGCTAAACTGCTCTCGAGGTCTGTTGAAGAGCCCTGTCCATGTCTGTTCGGGTGGTTTTTCCACCGGTTGGGCTGAGGTGCGGGGTTCATGGAAGAGAGCCGTGTGCAGTGGCTCCTGTGAGCCCCAACCCCGGGGCTGCTCAGGGCACTGCTCCACGAGCCAGTGTTGCTCGCTAAATACACAGCTCTGTGGAAGGACATGAAGCAGGGAGCCTCAGGAAGGCCAGGACCGGTGGTAGAGAGATGGAGCCGTCTCGGGGGTGGGGTCGGGGAGTTTGCACACCTTCCCTTTCTCCACCCCGGAGGGGGCCTTCCATCCCCTGCCTGGGAACGGAGACGCAAGCGTGGACCGTGGAGGGCCGAGGCCAGGCCCTGGGAGGGCGGGAAGGCCTCGTGACTCAGACGACCCCGCCGCGGCTCTGCCCTGTGGCCGAATCTGACTGGGCAGACACACGCGCTCACTAGCTAGCGGCCATTCTTGGGGTACTCGGCGTTAGCGTCAAGAATGTGGGGTAGATTCTTAATTTTTCACGCGTTTCTCGCAGGGAGATGGTGTGAGGCGGTGCTGGGGCGGGGGACGCTTGCCTTTTGCAGAGATCTGCTATCGTGAAAACGGAAAGGGGGCTTCCGAGCGCCGGCTCTCCCGCAGCCCAGCTGGCCCCGGGCTGGCGGGGGACGGGGAGGAGGGGCAGCCGCGGGCCATGCCCACCCAGGGCCTCCCCATTACCTGCAACGCCCTCCTGGCTGTAGCAGGTCTTGTGCATCTTCCCCATGAACAGCTCCAGGCCGATGATGGCGTAGATGATGATGACGAAGAGCACGAGCAGGGCGATGTGGAGCAGGGGCACCATGGCCTTGATGATGGAGTTGAGGACCACCTGGAGGCCTGCGGGGACAGAGACACCGCCGTGAGTCACGGTGACCGCCCGGGCCCCACGCCCCCCCGCCGGCCAGGACCGGCTCAGCGACTCCGCAGGCGACGGAACCACGACCGTCCCTTTCCGGGAAGGGAAGCAGGGAACCTGCGCTGACTAGAGAGGGCGGCCCTGACGAAAGCCGTACGCGCGACCTCGCTCCTCTGAGACACAGGCCAGCCCAGCCTGCAGACATCCAAGCGGGAGTGTGTGTGTGGGTGTGGGTGTGGGGGGGGGACGCCAGGTGGGGTGGGGGGGGGCAGGGGGAAATCGCACAGCTGGGAAGTATCTAGGGGCGGAGTAGAGGCCGGTCCTCAGGGCTGAGGCCCTGGCTCTCAGCAGCCTTCTTGGGAACCACTCTGGCCTGCGGAGTCCTGCGGGAGGGCAGCCACACTGGCGGGACGCGGTGCCGAGGTTCTAAAGCCCCACAGACCAGGGCTTTCGTGGGCAGACACAAAGCGGAGAAAGTTCTGGAGACGGATGACTGGTGAATGACTGGTGAAGACCCCGGGCTAACCCGGCGTCTGGGCAGTCCCTCTCCAGCCCTCTGCGGGTCCCAGGGAGCAGGGAAGACAGGAGGCTTCTCCCCGAGCTGGGCCCTCTGGGAACCTGGTTCTGCGGGCCAGGACGCCCCCTCCAAATCCCGCACACCTGACCTCTCCGCCTCCCCGGCCCCTCTCGGCCCAGCCACGGGCTTCTTCCGTCTCTCAGGGGCCCAGGGAGTTTCTCCTTTGCCTTCACCCCCCAAGGCCCTCTCCCAGCTCCCAAGGCTGCTGGTGTGGCTTTCAAAAGGCGAATGAGAAGGATTCGCCCCAGCCATTAAGCCAAGCCGAGGAGAGAGGGAGGAAAAAAATGTAAGAGGAGAAGAACGCCGGAGCAACGTTACTTGAGAATTAATGAGTGTGCTTCGTAGCCTCCCATTAGAACACCGCGTTTCCAGACCCAAGCGATTCCATTAATTAGCAGCTGGCGCACACATTAGCGCCGAAGCATCCGGAGCCACCGAGGAAGCTGAGCGGGAAGCGAGCCACAGAGGTGACACGGCGGGGAAGAGCCCCGTAAGGGCCCCACCACGGCTGGGCATCAGCCCAGAGCAGGACCGTCTCTCCAGACCTGGGGCATGGCCTCCGGCAGGTGGAACCAGGCCGAGAGGCTGGTCAAAGCTGCCAGGGCTCTGAAACCTTCCCCTGGAGCTTGGGGGGCGGGAGGGGGGATGTGGTCACCTGAATCCTTCAGGTGATCAACCTGCCATCAGCAGGTCATGTAAAGCCAGCTCCGAGCGCAGAGCATACGGCACACTCGCAGTGAGGATCGGACTGGTTAACTCTCTTATTAACGCACACACAGCTCTCTTGGAG